>NW_027189285.1:220000-343527 GCF_040958095.1 Procambarus clarkii | reverse complement strand
GTTATGTCAGTGACGGGTCTGGTGGGAGGGTATTATGTCAGTGACGGGTCTGGTGGGAGGGTATTATGTCAGTGACGGGTCTGGTGGGAGGGTCTGGTGGAGGGTATTATGTCAGTGACGGGTCTGGTGGAGGGTATTATGTCAGTGACGGGTCTGGTGGAGGGTATTATGTCAGTGACGGGTCTGATGGGAGGGTATTATGTCAGTGACGGGTCTGGTGGGAGGGTATTATGTCAGTGACGGGTCTGGTGGGGGTATTATGTCAGTGACGGGTCTGGTGGAGGGTATTATGTCAGTGACGGGTCTGGTAGGAGGGTATTATGTCAGTGACGGGTCTGGTGGGAGGGTATTATGTCAGTGACGGGTCTGGTGGAGGGTATTATGTCAGTGACGGGTCTGGTGGAGGGTATTATGTCAGTGACGGGTCTGGTGGAGGGTATTATGTCAGTGACGGGTCTGGTGGGAGGGTATTATGTCAGTGACGGGTCTGGTGGGAGGGTATTATGTCAGTGACGGGTCTGGTGGGAGGGTATTTTGTCAGTGACGGGTCTGGTGGGAGGGCATTATGTCAGTGACGGGTCTGGTGGGAGGGTATTATGTCAGTGACGGGTCTGGTGGAGGGTATTATGTCAGTGACGGGTCTGGTGGAGGGTATTATGCCAGTGACGGGTCTGGTGGAGGGTATTATGTCAGTGACGGGTCTGGTGGAGGGTATTATGTCAGTGACGGGTCTGGTGGGAGGGTATTATGTCAGTGACGGGTCTGGTGGAGGGTATTATGCCAGTGACGGGTCTGGTGGGAGGGTCTGGTGGAGGGTATTATGTCAGTGACGGGTCTGGTGGAGGGTATTATGCCAGTGACGGGTCTGGTGGAGGGTATTATGTCAGTGACGGGTCTGGTGGAGGGTATTATGCCAGTGACGGGTCTGGTGGGAGGGTCTGGTGGGAGGGTATTATACCAGTGACGGGTCTGGTGGAGGGTATTATGTCAGTGACGGGTCTGGTGGGAGGGTATTATGTCAGTGACGGGTCTGGTGGAGGGTATTATGTCAGTGACGGGTCTGGTGGAGGGTATTATGTCAGTGACGGGTCTGGTGGGAGGGTATTATGTCAGTGACGGGTCTGGTGGAGGGTATTATGTCAGTGACGGGTCTGGTGGAGGGTATTATGTCAGTGACGGGTCTGGTGGGAGGGTATTATGTCAGTGACGGGTCTGGTGGAGGGTATTATGTCAGTGACGGGACTGGTGGGAGGGTATTATGTCAGTGACTGGTCAGGTGGAGGGTATTATGTCAGTGACGGGTCTGGTAGAGGGTATTATGTCAGTGACGGGTCTGGTGGGAGGGTATTATGTCAGTGACGGGTCTGGTGGAGGGTATTATGTCAGTGACGGGTCTGGTGGAGGGTATTATGTCAGTGACGGGTCGGGTGGGAGGGTATTATGTCAGTGACGGGTCGGGTGGAGGGTATTATGTCAGTGACGGGTCTGGTGGAGGGAATTATGTCATTGACGGGTCTGGTGGAGGGTATTATGTCAGTGACGGGTCTGGTGGGAGGGTATTATGTCAGTGACGGGTCTGTTGGAAGGTATTATGTCAGTGACGGGTCTGGTAGAGGGTATTATGTCAGTGACGGGTCTGGTGGAGGGTATTATGTCAGTGACTGGTCTGGTGGAGGGTATTATGTCAGTGACGGGTCTGGTGGAGGGTATTATGTCAGTGACGGGTCTGGTAGAGGGTATTATGTCAGTGACGGGTCTGGTGTGGGTATTATGTCAGTGACGGGTCTGGTGGAGGGTATTATGTCAGTGACGGGTCTGATGGAGGGTATTATGTCAGTGACGGGTCTGGTGGAGGGTATTATGCCAGTGACGGGTCTGGTGGAGGGTATTATGTCAGTGACGGGTCTGGTGGGAGGGTCTGGTGGAGGGTATTATGCCAGTGACGGGTCTGGTGGAGGGTATTATGTCAGTGACTGGTCTGGTGGAGGGTATTATGTCAGTGACGGGTCTGGTGGAGGGTATTATGTCAGTGACGGGTCTGGTAGAGGGTATTATGTCAGTGACGGGTCTGGTGTGGGTATTATGTCAGTGACGGGTCTGGTGGGAGGGTATTATGTCAGTGACGGGTCTGGTGGAGGGTATTATGTCAGTGACGGGTCTGGTGGAGGGTATTATGTCCGTGACGGGTCTGGTGGAGGGTATTATGCCAGTGACGGGTCGGGTGGGAGGGTATTATGTCAGTGACGGGTCTGGTGGAGGGTATTATGTCAGTGACGGGTCTGGTGGAGGGTATTATGTCAGTGACGGGTCTGGTGGGGGGTATTATGTCAGTGACGGGTCTGGTGGAGGGTATTATGTCAGTGACGGGTCTGGTGGGAGGGTATTATGTCAGTGACGGGTCTAGTGGGAGGGTATTATGTCAGTGACGGGTCTGGTGGGAGGGTCTGGTGGAGGGTATTATGTCAGTGACGGGTCTGGTGGAGGGTATTATGTCAGTGACGGGTCTGGTGGAGGGTATTATGTCAGTGACGGGTCTGGTGGGAGGGTATTATGTCAGTGACGGGTCTGGTGGAGGGTATTATGTCAGTGACGGGTCTGGTGGGGGGTATTATGTCAGTGACGGGTCTGGTGGAGGGTATTATGTCAGTGACGGGTCTGGTAGGAGGGTATTATGTCAGTGACGGGTCTGGTGAAAGGGTTCTATGTCAGTGACGGGTCTGGTGGGAGGGTCTGGTGGAGGGTATTATGTCAGTGACGGGTCTGGTGGAGGGTATTATGTCAGTGACGGGTCTGGTGGAGGGTATTATGTCAGTGACGGGTCTGGTGGGAGGGTATTATGTCAGTGACGGGTCTGGTGGGAGGGTATTATGTCAGTGACGGGTCTGGTGGGAGGGTATTATGTCAGTGACGGGTCTGGTGGGAGGGTATTATGTCAGTGACGGGTCTGTTGGAAGGTATTATGACAGTGACGGGTCTGGTAGAGGGTATTATGTCAGTGACGGGTCTGGTGGAGGGTATTATGTCAGTGACTGGTCTGGTGGAGGGTATTATGTCAGTGACGGGTCTGGTGGGGGGTATTATGTCAGTGACGGGTCTGGTAGAGGGTATTATGTCAGTGACGGGTCTGGTGTGGGTATTATGTCAGTGACGGGTCTGGTGGAGGGTATTATGTCAGTGACGGGTCTGGTGGAGGGTATTATGCCAGTGACGGGTCTGGTGGAGGGTATTATGTCAGTGACGGGTCTGGTGGGAGGGTCTGGTGGAGGGTATTATGCCAGTGACGGGTCTGGTGGAGGGTATTATGTCAGTGACTGGTCTGGTGGAGGGTATTATGTCAGTGACGGGTCTGGTGGAGGGTATTATGTCAGTGACGGGTCTGGTAGAGGGTATTATGTCAGTGACGGGTCTGGTGTGGGTATTATGTCAGTGACGGGTCTGGTGGGAGGGTATTATGTCAGTGACGGGTCTGGTGGAGGGTATTATGTCAGTGACGGGTCTGGTGGAGGGTATTATGTCCGTGACGGGTCTGGTGGAGGGTATTATGCCAGTGACTGGTCGGGTGGGAGGGTATTATGTCAGTGACGGGTCTGGTGGAGGGTATTATGTCAGTGACGGGTCTGGTGGAGGGTATTATGTCAGTGACGGGTCTGGTGGGGGGTATTATGTCAGTGACGGGTCTGGTGGAGGGTATTATGTCAGTGACAGGTCTGGTGGGAGGGTATTATGTCAGTGACGGGTCTGGTGGGAGGGTATTATGTCAGTGACGGGTCTGGTGGGAGGGTCTGGTGGAGGGTATTATGTCAGTGACGGGTCTGGTGGAGGGTATTATGTCAGTGACGGGTCTGGTGGAGGGTATTATGTCAGTGACGGGTCTGGTGGGAGGGTATTATGTCAGTGACGGGTCTGGTGGGAGGGTATTATGTCAGTGACGGGTCTGGTGGGAGGGTATTATGTCAGTGATTGGTCTGGTGGAGGGTATTATGTCAGTGACGGGTCTGGTGGAGGGTATTATGTCAGTGACGGGTCTGGTAGAGGGTATTATGTCAGTGACGGGTCTGGTGGGGGGTATTATGTCAGTGACGAGTCTGGTAGGAGGGTATTATGTCAGTGACGGGTCTGGTGGGAGGGTATTATGTCAGTGACGGGTCTGGTGGGAGGGTCTGGTGGAGGGTATTATGTCAGTGACGGGTCTGGTGGAGGGTATTATGTCAGTGACGGGTCTGGTGGAGGGTATTATGTCAGTGACGGGTCTGGTGGGAGGGTATTATGTAAGTGACGGGTCTGGTGGGAGGGTATTATGTCAGTGACGGGTCTGGTGGGAGGGTATTATGTCAGTGACGGGTCTGGTGGAGGGTATTATGTCAGTGACGGGTCTGGTGGAGGGTATTATGCCAGTGACGGGTCTGGTGGAGGGTATTATGTCAGTGACGGGTCTGGTGGAGGGTATTATGTCAGTGACGGGTCTGGTGGGAGGGTATTATGTCAGTGACGGGTCTGGTGGAGGGTAATATGTCAGTGACGGGTCTGGTAGAGGGTATTATGTCAGTGACGGGTCTGGTGGAGGGTATTATGTCAGTGACGGGTCTGGTGGGAGGGTATTATGTCAGTGACGGGTCTGGTGGAGGGTATTATGTCAGTGACGGGTCTGGTGGATGGTATTATGCCAGTGACGGGTCTGGTGGAGGGTATTATGTCAGTGACTGGTCTGGTGGAGGGTATTATGTCAGTGACGGGTCTGGTGGGGGGTATTATGTCAGTGACGGGTCTGGTAGAGGGTATTATGTCAGTGACGGGTCTGGTGTGGGTATTATGTCAGTGACGGGTCTGGTGGAGGGTATTATGTCAGTGACGGGTCTGGTGGAGGGTATTATGCCAGTGACGGGTCTGGTGGAGGGTATTATGTCAGTGACGGGTCTGGTGGGAGGGTCTGGTGGAGGGTATTATGCCAGTGACGGGTCTGGTGGAGGGTATTATGTCAGTGACTGGTCTGGTGGAGGGTATTATGTCAGTGACGGGTCTGGTGGAGGGTATTATGTCAGTGACGGGTCTGGTAGAGGGTATTATGTCAGTGACGGGTCTGGTGTGGGTATTATGTCAGTGACGGGTCTGGTGGGAGGGTATTATGTCAGTGACGGGTCTGGTGGAGGGTATTATGTCAGTGACGGGTCTGGTGGAGGGTATTATGTCCGTGACGGGTCTGGTGGAGGGTATTATGCCAGTGACTGGTCGGGTGGGAGGGTATTATGTCAGTGACGGGTCTGGTGGAGGGTATTATGTCAGTGACGGGTCTGGTGGAGGGTATTATGTCAGTGACGGGTCTGGTGGGGGGTATTATGTCAGTGACGGGTCTGGTGGAGGGTATTATGTCAGTGACAGGTCTGGTGGGAGGGTATTATGTCAGTGACGGGTCTGGTGGGAGGGTATTATGTCAGTGACGGGTCTGGTGGGAGGGTCTGGTGGAGGGTATTATGTCAGTGACGGGTCTGGTGGAGGGTATTATGTCAGTGACGGGTCTGGTGGAGGGTATTATGTCAGTGACGGGTCTGGTGGGAGGGTATTATGTCAGTGACGGGTCTGGTGGGAGGGTATTATGTCAGTGACGGGTCTGGTGGGAGGGTATTATGTCAGTGATTGGTCTGGTGGAGGGTATTATGTCAGTGACGGGTCTGGTGGAGGGTATTATGTCAGTGACGGGTCTGGTAGAGGGTATTATGTCAGTGACGGGTCTGGTGGGGGGTATTATGTCAGTGACGAGTCTGGTAGGAGGGTATTATGTCAGTGACGGGTCTGGTGGGAGGGTATTATGTCAGTGACGGGTCTGGTGGGAGGGTCTGGTGGAGGGTATTATGTCAGTGACGGGTCTGGTGGAGGGTATTATGTCAGTGACGGGTCTGGTGGAGGGTATTATGTCAGTGACGGGTCTGGTGGGAGGGTATTATGTCAGTGACGGGTCTGGTGGGAGGGTATTATGTCAGTGACGGGTCTGGTGGGAGGGTATTATGTCAGTGACGGGTCTGGTGGAGGGTATTATGTCAGTGACGGGTCTGGTGGAGGGTATTATGCCAGTGACGGGTCTGGTGGAGGGTATTATGTCAGTGACGGGTCTGGTGGAGGGTATTATGTCAGTGACGGGTCTGGTGGGAGGGTATTATGTCAGTGACGGGTCTGGTGGAGGGTAATATGTCAGTGACGGGTCTGGTAGAGGGTATTATGTCAGTGACGGGTCTGGTGGAGGGTATTATGTCAGTGACGGGTCTGGTGGGAGGGTATTATGTCAGTGACGGGTCTGGTGGAGGGTATTATGTCAGTGACGGGTCTGGTGGATGGTATTATGCCAGTGACGGGTCTGGTGGAGGGTATTATGTCAGTGACGGGTCTGGTGGAGGGTATTATGTCAGTGACGGGTCTGGTGGGAGGGTATTATGTCAGTGACGGGTCTGGTGGAGGGTATTATGTCAGTGACGGGTCTGGTAGAGGGTATTATGTCAGTGACGGGTCTGGTGGAGGGTATTATGTCAGTGACGGGTCTGGTGGGAGGGTATTATGTCAGTGACGGGTCTGGTGGAGGGTATTATGTCAGTGACGGGTCTGGTGGAGGGTATTATGTCAGTGACGGGTCTGGTGGGAGGGTATTATGTCAGTGACGGGTCTGGTGGAGGGTATTATGTCAGTGACGGGTCTGGTGGAGGGTATTATGTCAGTGACGGGTCTGGTGGAGGGTATTATGCCAGTGACGGGTCTGGTGGAGGGTATTATGTCAGTGACGGGTCTGGTGGAGGGTATTATGTCAGTGACGGGTCTAGTGGGAGGGTATTATGTCAGTGACGGGTCTGGTGGGAGGGTATTATACCAGTGACGGGTCTAGTGGGAGGGTATTATGTCAGTGACGGGTCTGTTGGGAGGGTATTATGTCAGTGACGGGTCTGGTGGAGGGTATTATTTTAGTGACGGGTCTGGTGGGAGGGTATTATGTCAGTGACGGGTCTGGTGGAGGGTATTATGTCAGTGATGGGTCTGGTGGAGGGTATTATGTCAGTGACGGGTCTGGTGGAGGGTATTATGTCAGTGACGGGTCTGGTGGGAGGGTATTATGTCAGTGATGGGTCTGGTGGAGGGTATTATGCCAGTGACGGGTCTGGTGGAGGGTATTATGCCAGTGACGGGTCTGGTGGGAGGGTATTATGTCAGTGACGGGTCTGGTGGGAGGGAGGAAGATTACTCGCATCATAAGAACATAAGAACAAAGGTAACTGCAGAAGGCCTATTGGCCCATACGAGGCAGCTCCTATTCTATAACCACCCAATCCCACTCATATACTTGTCCAACCCGTGCTTGAAACAATCGAGGGACCCCACCTCCACAATGTTACGCGGCAATTGGTTCCACAAATCAACAACCCTGTTACTGAACCAGTATTTACCCAAGTCTTTCCTAAATCTAAACTTATCCAATTTATACCCATTGTTTCGTGTTCTGTCCTGTGTTGATACTTTTAATACCCTATTAATATCCCCCCGGTTATGTCCATTCATCCACTTGTAAACCTCTATCATGTCACCCCTAACTCTTCGCCTTTCCAGTGAATGCAACTTAAGAACATAAGAACAAAGGTAACTGCAGAAGGCCTATTGGCCCATACGAGGCAGCTCCTATTCTATAACCACCCAATCCCACTCATATACTTGTCCAACCCGTGCTTGAAACAATCGAGGGACCCCACCTCCATAATGTTACGCGGCAATTGGTTCCACAAATCAACAACCCTGTTACTGAACCAGTATTTACCCAAGTCTTTCCTAAATCTAAACTTATCCAATTTATATCCATTGTTTCGTGTTCTGTCCTGTGTTGATACTTTTAATACCCTATTAATATCCCCCCGGTTATGTCCATTCATCCACTTGTAAACCTCTATCATGTCACCCCTAACTCTTCGCCTTTCCAGTGAATGCAACTTAAGCTTTGTTAATCTTTCTTCATATGAAAGATTTCTAATTTGGGGAATTAACTTAGTCATCCTACGCTGGACACGTTCAAGTGAATTTATATCCATTCTATAATATGGCGACCAAAACTGAACTGCATAATCTAAATGGGGCCTAACTAGAGCAAGATATAGCTTGAGAACCACACCAGGTGTCTTGTTACTAACGCTGCGATTAATAAATCCAAGTGTTCGATTTGCCTTATTACGAACATTTATGCATTGATCCTTTTGTTTTAAATTCTTACTAATCATAACTCCCAGATCCCTTTCGCAATCCGACTTCGCAATCACAACACCATCTAGCTCGTATCTTGTAACTCTATCATCATTACCTAACCTCAGAACTTTACATTTATCAGCATTAAACTGCATCTGCCAATCCTTTGACCATTTCAAAACCCTATCTAGATCAACTTGAAGTGATAGTGAGTCCTCCTCCGAATTAATTACCCTACCGATTTTCGTATCATCGGCAAATTTGCAAATGTTGCTACTCAAACCTGAATCTAAATCATTTATATATATTATAAACAACAGAGGTCCCAGGACAGAGCCTTGAGGCACTCCACTTACAACATTTTCCCACTCTGACTTGATTCCATTTATACTAACTCTCTGTTTCCTTTGGTATAGCCATGCCCTAATCCAGCTTAATATAGCACCCCCAATACCATGAGACTCTATTTTTTTAATCAGTCTTTCATGTGGCACTGTATCAAAAGCTTTGCTAAAGTCAAGGTATACAACATCGCAATCCTTACCACTATCAACTGCCTCAACAATGCTAGAATAAAAAGATAACAAATTTGTTAAACATGAACGGCCATTTATAAAACCATGTTGCGACTCAATTATTAATTTATGTTTTTCAAGATGAAGACGAATTTTATTTGCTATTATAGATTCGAGTAACTTTCCCACAATAGACGTTAGGCTAATTGGTCGATAGTTAGACGCAAGTGATCTATCTCCTTTCTTAAAAACTGGTATCACATTAGCAACTTTCCAAAACTCTGGCACTCTGCCTGACTCTATTGATTTATTAAATATGGTTGACAGTGGGTCACAAAGCTCCTCTTTGCATTCTTTAAGCACCCTAGCAAACACTTCATCCGGCCCTGGGGATTTGTTTGGTTTGAGTTTTACTATTTGTTTAAGAACATCCTCCCTGGTAACTGCTAAACTCGTCAACCTGTCCTCGTCCCCACCCACATAGACTTGTTCGGCTGAAGGCATATTGTTAAGTTCCTCTTTGGTAAATACAGATACAAAATATTTATTAAAAATACTACTCATCTCTTCATCACTATCTGTTATTTGACCTGTCTCAGTTTTTAATGGACCTATCCTTTCCCTAGTCTTAGTACGATATAACTGAAAAAACCCTTTAGGATTTGTCTTTGCTTGCCCTGCTATGCGAACTTCATAGTTTCTTTTTGCTTTCCTTATCTCTTTTTTAACATTTCTAACCAGTTGTACGAATTCCTGTTCTAAAGTGACCTCCCCATTTTTAATCCTTTTGTACCAAGCTCTCTTTTTACCTATAAGGTTCTTCAAATTCTTTGTTATCCACTTTGGGTCATTAGTATACGATCTATTCAATTTGTATGGTATACTACGTTCCTGTGCTTTGTTTAGAATATTCTTAAATAAGTTATATATTGAATCCACATCGAAATCCCCATTTAAGTCACCTATCGCTGGGTTCATGTCTCGCTCCAAGACCGGCCCACACCCCATACCCAAGCCTTTCCAATCAATTTGACCCAAAAAATTTCTTAGGCTATTAAAATCAGCTTTTCGAAAATCTGGCACTTTAACAGAATTTTCTCCTACTGGTCTATTCCATTCTATGCTAAATCTGATTTCTTTGTGATCACTGCTCCCTAGCTCACTCCCTATTTCGATGTCATTAATTTGCGTTTCCCTGTTAGTTAACACTAAATCTAAAATATTATTTTCCCGTGTTGGTTCCTTAATGTGTTGCGTAAGAAAGCAATCGTCAATTAATTCTAGAAAATCTTCTGCTTCACTATTCCCTGTTTTGTTCAACCAGTTTATTCCGCTAAAATTAAAGTCACCCATGACATAAATAATGTTAGATCTAGATGCTCTAGATATTTCATCCCATAGATGCTTTGCTTCCATTCTGTCTAAATTTGGTGGCCTATATATAAGAACATAAGAACAAAGGTAACTGCAGAAGGCCTATTGGCCCATACGAGGCAGCTCCTATTCTATAACCACCCAATCCCACTCATATACTTGTCCAACCCGTGCTTGAAACAATCGAGGGACCCCACCTCCACAATGTTACGCGGCAATTGGTTCCACAAATCAACAACCCTGTTACTGAACCAGTATTTACCCAAGTCTTTCCTAAATCTAAACTTATCCAATTTATATCCATTGTTTCGTGTTCTGTCCTGTGTTGATACTTTTAATACCCTATTAATATCCCCCCGGTTATGTCCATTCATCCACTTGTAAACCTCTATCATGTCACCCCTAACTCTTCGCCTTTCCAGTGAATGCAACTTAAGCTTTGTTAATCTTTCTTCATATGAAAGATTTCTAATTTGGGGAATTAACTTAGTCATCCTACGCTGGACACGTTCAAGTGAATTTATATCCATTCTATAATATGGCGACCAAAACTGAACTGCATAATCTAAATGGGGCCTAACTAGAGCAAGATATAGCTTGAGAACCACACCAGGTGTCTTGTTACTAACGCTGCGATTAATAAATCCAAGTGTCCGATTTGCCTTATTACGAACATTTATGCATTGATCCTTTTGTTTTAAATTCTTACTAATCATAACTCCCAGATCCCTTTCGCAATCCGACTTCGCAATCACAACACCATCTAGCTCGTATCTTGTAACTCTATCATCATTACCTAACCTCAGAACTTTACATTTATCAGCATTAAACTGCATCTGCCAATCCTTTGACCATTTCAAAACCCTATCTAGATCAACTTGAAGTGATAGTGAGTCCTCCTCCGAATTAATTTCCCTACCGATTTTCGTATCATCGGCAAATTTGCAAATGTTGCTACTCAAACCTGAATCTAAATCATTTATATATATTATAAACAACAGAGGTCCCAGGACAGAGCCTTGAGGCACTCCACTTACAACATTTTCCCACTCTGACTTGATTCCATTTATACTAACTCTCTGTTTCCTTTGGTATAGCCATGCCCTAATCCAGCTTAATATAGCACCCCCAATACCATGAGACTCTATTTTTTTAATCAGTCTTTCATGTGGCACTGTATCAAAAGCTTTGCTAAAGTCAAGGTATACAACATCGCAATCCTTACCACTATCAACTGCCTCAACAATGCTAGAATAAAAAGATAACAAATTTGTTAAACATGAACGGCCATTTATAAAACCATGTTGCGACTCAATTATTAATTTATGTTTTTCAAGATGAAGACGAATTTTATTTGCTATTATAGATTCGAGTAACTTTCCCACAATAGACGTTAGGCTAATTGGTCGATAGTTAGACGCAAGTGATCTATCTCCTTTCTTAAAAACTGGTATCACATTAGCAACTTTCCAAAACTCTGGCACTCTGCCTGACTCTATTGATTTATTAAATATGGTTGACAGTGGGTCACAAAGCTCCTCTTTGCATTCTTTAAGCACCCTAGCAAACACTTCATCCGGCCCTGGGGATTTGTTTGGTTTGAGTTTTACTATTTGTTTAAGAACATCCTCCCTGGTAACTGCTAAACTCGTCAACCTGTCCTCGTCCCCACCCACATAGACTTGTTCGGCTGAAGGCATATTGTTAAGTTCCTCTTTGGTAAATACAGATACAAAATATTTATTAAAAATACTACTCATCTCTTCATCACTATCTGTTATTTGACCTGTCTCAGTTTTTAATGGACCTATCCTTTCCCTAGTCTTAGTACGATATAACTGAAAAAACCCTTTAGGATTTGTCTTTGCTTGCCCTGCTATGCGAACTTCATAGTTTCTTTTTGCTTTCCTTATCTCTTTTTTAACATTTCTAACCAGTTGTACGAATTCCTGTTCTAAAGTGACCTCCCCATTTTTAATCCTTTTGTACCAAGCTCTCTTTTTACCTATAAGGTTCTTCAAATTCTTTGTTATCCACTTTGGGTCATTAGTATACGATCTATTCAATTTGTATGGTATACTACGTTCCTGTGCTTTGTTTAGAATATTCTTAAATAAGTTATATATTGAATCCACATCGAAATCCCCATTTAAGTCACCTATCGCTGGGTTCATGTCTCGCTCCAAGACCGGCCCACACCCCATACCCAAGCCTTTCCAATCAATTTGACCCAAAAAATTTCTTAGGCTATTAAAATCAGCTTTTCGAAAATCTGGCACTTTAACAGAATTTTCTCCTACTGGTCTATTCCATTCTATGCTAAATCTGATTTCTTTGTGATCACTGCTCCCTAGCTCACTCCCTATTTCGATGTCATTAATTTGCGTTTCCCTGTTAGTTAACACTAAATCTAAAATATTATTTTCCCGTGTTGGTTCCTTAATGTGTTGCGTAAGAAAGCAATCGTCAATTAATTCTAGAAAATCTTCTGCTTCACTATTCCCTGTTTTGTTCAACCAGTTTATTCCGCTAAAATTAAAGTCACCCATGACATAAATACTGTTAGATCTAGATGCTCTAGATATTTCATCCCATAGATGCTTTGCTTCCATTCTGTCTAAATTTGGTGGCCTATATATTACTCCTATTATAATATTATTAGCTTTTTCGTTTAATTCAATCCAAATAGTTTCTGTGTGTGGCTCTGTTTTGATTCCCTCTTTGAGACTACATTTCAAATTGTCCCTAACATATATGGCTACTCCACCTCCTCGTCTAATATATCTATCTGTGTGAAATAGTTTAAATCCATATATTTGATATTCAGCTAATAGTTCTCTATTTTCTACATTCATCCACGTTTCGGTAAGTGCAATAATATCTATTTTTTCTGTGCAGACAAGAGCATTTAATTCGTTAATTTTATTTCTTAGACTTCTACTGTTAGTGTAATATACCCTAAGTGAATTGTTATTTTGCGGACCTTCTCTTTCCCTGATCGTTTTGCCAATTCCTTTCTCCCACAAACACATACTTTTATTACCTCCTTCCTCCAAATCAATTCCCATACCTCTATCTACTAACAGTTTAAACCCAAACAAACACCTCTAACCACTTCTTCTAACGAGTTCGCAACAGCAACAACCCCAGCTCTCGATAGATGCACCCCATCACGAGCATACATTTCACTTCTTCCATAGAAGTGTTCCCAGTTGTCTATGAAAGATATTGCATTTGATTTGCAATATCTTTCCAGCCGGCAATTGACACCAAGTGCCCTCGATATCCATTCATTTCCCACTCCCTTTCTTGGAAGAATGCCACATATGATCGGGATTCCTCCCTTGCTCCTAACTAACTCTATGGCTGTTTTATACCTCTGAATCAGTTCCTCACTCCTGACTCGACCAACATCATTTCCTCCCACGCTAATGCAAATAATGGGATTGTTCCCATTACCAGCCATAATATCATTCATGTTGTTTATAATATCACCAATGCCAGCTCCGGGATAGCAAACCCTTAACCTGTTCCCCCTATCTCTAGCACAAAACGTTCTATCCAAATACCTTATCTGGGAATCTCCCACAACTAATGTTTGCTTAGGTACTTCCTTTACTTTCTGAGGGGCCTGCGCTTCCTTTCTCTTCGTTGCTTTCCCTTTTGCGCGATCCACAGTCTCTCCACAGCACTCGTCCTCCAAAACGTCAAATGAATTTGAAGTTGCTATGGCGTTTGAAGGCGGCTTTATCAAAGTCTTCTTAAGGCCCCTGTCTTTCGCAACTCTCCAAGACGAGGTCCCTTTACTGCTGGTCTCCTCCTTCGTTACTTCTCGTTGTTCTTTAAGCTGACGCACCTCCTCCCGCAGAGAGTCCAACTCTGTCCTCAGGGCTCCCACTAGAGTCACCAGGTCCTTCACTACAACTTCCATATTGCTATGATAATATAACAACATATTACTCCTATTATAATATTATTAGCTTTTTCGTTTAATTCAATCCAAATAGTTTCTGTGTGTGGCTCTGTTTTGATTCCCTCTTTGAGACTACATTTCAAATTGTCCCTAACATATATGGCTACTCCACCTCCTCGTCTAATATATCTATCTGTGTGAAATAGTTTAAATCCATATATTTGATATTCAGCTAATAGTTCTCTATTTTCTACATTCATCCACGTTTCGGTAAGTGCAATAATATCTATTTTTTCTGTACAGACAAGAGCATTTAATTCGTTAATTTTATTTCTTAGACTTCTACTGTTAGTGTAATATACCCTAAGTGAATTGTTATTTTGCGGACCTTCTCTTTCCCTGATCGTTTTGCCAATTCCTTTCTCCCACAAACACATACTTTTATTACCTCCTTCCTCCAAATCAATTCCCATACCTCTATCTACTAACAGTTTAAACCCAAACAAACACCTCTAACCACTTCTTCTAGCGAGTTCGCAACAGCAACAACCCCAGCTCTCGATAGATGCACCCCATCACGAGCATACATTTCATTTCTTCCATAGAAGTGTTCCCAGTTGTCTATGAAAGATATTGCATTTGATTTGCAATATCTTTCCAGCCGGCAATTGACACCAAGTGCCCTCGATATCCATTCATTTCCCACTCCCTTTCTTGGAAGAATGCCACATATGATCGGGATTCCTCCCTTGCTCCTAACTAACTCTATGGCTGTTTTATACCTCTGAATCAGTTCCTCACTCCTGACTCGACCAACATCATTTCCTCCCACGCTAATGCAAATAATGGGATTGTTCCCATTACCAGCCATAATATCATTCATGTTGTTTATAATATCACCAATGCCAGCTCCGGGATAGCAAACCCTTGACCTGTTCCCCCTATCTCTAGCACAAAACGTTCTATCCAAATACCTTATCTGGGAATCTCCCACAACTAATGTTTGCTTAGGTACTTCCTTTACTTTCTGAGGGGCCTGCGCTTCCTTTCTCTTCGTTGCTTTCCCTTTTGCGCGATCCACAGTCTCTCCACAGCACTCGTCCTCCAAAACGTCAAATGAATTTGAAGTTGCTATGGCGTTTGAAGGCGGCTTTATCAAAGTCTTCTTAAGGCCCCTGTCTTTCGCAACTCTCCAAGACGAGGTCCCTTTACTGCTGGTCTCCTCCTTCGTTACTTCTCGTTGTTTTTTAAGCTGACGCACCTCCTCCCGCAGAGAGTCCAACTCTGTCCTCAGGGCTCCCACTAGAGTCACCAGGTCCTTCACAACAACTTCCATATTGCTATGATAATATAACAACACTGAAGCTTTGTTAATCTTTCTTCATATGAAAGATTTCTAATTTGGGGAATTAACTTAGTCATCCTACGCTGGACACGTTCAAGTGAACATAAGAACATAAGAACATAAGAACAAAGGTAACTGCAGAAGGCCTATTGGCCCATACGAGGCAGCTCCTATTCTATAACCACCCAATCCCACTCATATACTTGTCCAACCCGTGCTTGAAACAATCGAGGGACCCCACCTCCACAATGTTACGCGGCAATTGGTTCCACAAATCAACAACCCTGTTACTGAACCAGTATTTACCCAAGTCTTTCCTAAATCTAAACTTATCCAATTTATATCCATTGTTTCGTGTTCTGTCCTGTGTTGATACTTTTAATACCCTATTAATATCCCCCCGGTTATGTCCATTCATCCACTTGTAAACCTCTATCATGTCACCCCTAACTCTTTGCCTTTCCAGTGAATGCAACTTAAGCTTTGTTAATCTTTCTTCATATGAAAGATTTCTAATTTGGGGAATTAACTTAGTCATCCTACGCTGGACACGTTCAAGTGAATTTATATCCATTCTATAATATGGCGACCAAAACTGAACTGCATAATCTAAATGGGGCCTAACTAGAGCAAGATATAGCTTGAGAACCACACCAGGTGTCTTGTTACTAACGCTGCGATTAATAAATCCAAGTGTCCGATTTGCCTTATTACGAACATTTATGCATTGATCCTTTTGTTTTAAATTCTTACTAATCATAACTCCCAGATCCCTTTCGCAATCCGACTTCGCAATCACAGCACCATCTAGCTCGTATCTTGTAACTCTATCATCATTACCTAACCTCAGAACTTTACATTTATCAGCATTAAACTGCATCTGCCAATCCTTTGACCATTTCAAAACCCTATCTAGATCAACTTGAAGTGATAGTGAGTCCTCCTCCGAATTAATTTCCCTACCGATTTTCGTATCATCGGCAAATTTGCAAATGTTGCTACTCAAACCTGAATCTAAATCATTTATATATATTATAAACAACAGAGGTCCCAGGACAGAGCCTTGAGGCACTCCACTTACAACATTTTCCCACTCTGACTTGATTCCATTTATACTAACTCTCTGTTTCCTTTGGTATAGCCATGCCCTAATCCAGCTTAATATAGCACCCCCAATACCATGAGACTCTATTTTTTTAATCAGTCTTTCATGTGGCACTGTATCAAAAGCTTTGCTAAAGTCAAGGTATACAACATCGCAATCCTTACCACTATCAACTGCCTCAACAATGCTAGAATAAAAAGATAACAAATTTGTTAAACATGAACGGCCATTTATAAAACCATGTTGCGACTCAATTATTAATTTATGTTTTTCAAGATGAAGACGAATTTTATTTGCTATTATAGATTCGAGTAACTTTCCCACAATAGACGTTAGGCTAATTGGTCGATAGTTAGAAGCAAGTGATCTATCTCCTTTCTTAAAAACTGGTATCACATTACATAAGAACATAAGAACATAAGAACAAAGGTAACTGCAGAAGGCCTATTGGCCCATACGAGGCAGCTCCTATTCTATAACCACCCAATCCCACTCATATACTTGTCCAACCCGTGCTTGAAACAATCGAGGGACCCCACCTCCACAATGTTACGCGGCAATTGGTTCCACAAATCAACAACCCTGTTACTGAACCAGTATTTACCCAAGTCTTTCCTAAATCTAAACTTATCCAATTTATATCCATTGTTTCGTGTTCTGTCCTGTGTTGATACTTTTAATACCCTATTAATATCCCCCCGGTTATGTCCATTCATCCACTTGTAAACCTCTATCATGTCACCCCTAACTCTTCGCCTTTCCAGTGAATGCAACTTAAGCTTTGTTAATCTTTCTTCATATGAAAGATTTCTAATTTGGGGAATTAACTTAGTCATCCTACGCTGGACACGTTCAAGTGAATTTATATCCATTCTATAATATGGCGACCAAAACTGAACTGCATAATCTAAATGGGGCCTAACTAGAGCAAGATATAGCTTGAGAACCACACCAGGTGTCTTGTTACTAACGCTGCGATTAATAAATCCAAGTGTCCGATTTGCCTTATTACGAACATTTATGCATTGATCCTTTTGTTTTAAATTCTTACTAATCATAACTCCCAGATCCCTTTCGCAATCCGACTTCGCAATCACAACACCATCTAGCTCGTATCTTGTAACTCTATCATCATTACCTAACCTCAGAACTTTACATTTATCAGCATTAAACTGCATCTGCCAATCCTTTGACCATTTCAAAACCCTATCTAGATCAACTTGAAGTGATAGTGAGTCCTCCTCCGAATTAATTTCCCTACCGAATTTCGTATCATCGGCAAATTTGCAAATGTTGCTACTCAAACCTGAATCTAAATCATTTATATATATTATAAACAACAGAGGTCCCAGGACAGAGCCTTGAGGCACTCCACTTACAACATTTTCCCACATTAGCAACTTTCCAAAACTCTGGCACTCTGCCTGACTCTATTGATTTATTAAATATGGTTGACAGTGGGTCACAAAGCTCCTCTTTGCATTCTTTAAGCACCCTGGCAAACACTTCATCCGGCCCTGGGGATTTGTTTGGTTTGAGTTTTACTATTTGTTTAAGAACATCCTCCCTGGTAACTGCTAAACTCGTCAACCTGTCCTCGTCCCCACCCACATAGACTTGTTCGGCTGAAGGCATATTGTTAAGTTCCTCTTTAGTAAATACAGATACAAAATATTTATTAAAAATACTACTCATCTCTTCATCACTATCTGTTATTTGACCTGTCTCAGTTTTTAATGGACCTATCCTTTCCCTAGTCTTAGTACGATATAACTGAAAAAACCCTTTAGGATTTGTCTTTGCTTGCCCTGCTATGCGAACTTCATAGTTTCTTTTTGCTTTCCTTATCTCTTTTTTAACATTTCTAACCAGTTGTATGAATTCCTGTTCTAAAGTGACCTCCCCATTTTTAATCCTTTTGTACCAAGCTCTCTTTTTACCTATAAGGTTCTTCAAATTCTTTGTTATCCACTTTGGGTCATTAGTATTCGATCTATTCAATTTGTATGGTATACTACGTTCCTGTGCTTTGTTTAGAATATTCTTAAATAAGTTATATATTGAATCCACATCGAAATCCCCATTTAAGTCACCTATCGCTGGGTTCATGTCTCGCTCCAAGACCGGCCCACACCCCATACCCAAGACTTTCCAATCAATTTGACCCAAAAAATTTCTTAGGCTATTAAAATCAGCTTTTCGAAAATCTGGCACTTTAACAGAATTTTCTCCTACTGGTCTATTCCATTCTATGCTAAATCTGATTTCTTTGTGATCACTGCTCCCTAGCTCACTCCCTATTTCGATGTCATTAGTTTGCGTTTCCCTGTTAGTTAACACTAAATCTAAAATATTATTTTCCCGTGTTGGTTCCTTAATGTGTTGCGTAAGAAAGCAATCGTCAATTAATTCTAGAAAATCTTCTGCTTCACTATTCCCTGTTTTGTTCAACCAGTTTATTCCGCTAAAATTAATTTATATCCATTCTATAATATGGCGACCAAAACTGAACTGCATAATCTAAATGGGGCCTAACTAGAGCAAGATATAGCTTGAGAACCACACCAGGTGTCTTGTTACTAACGCTGCGATTAATAAATCCAAGTGTCCGATTTGCCTTATTACGAACATTTATGCATTGATCCTTTTGTTTTAAATTCTTACTAATCATAACTCCCAGATCCCTTTCGCAATCCGACTTCGCAATCACAACACCATCTAGCTCGTATCTTGTAACTCTATCATCATTACCTAACCTCAGAACTTTACATTTATCAGCATTAAACTGCATCTGCCAATCCTTTGACCATTTCAAAACCCTATCTAGATCAACTTGAAGTGATAGTGAGTCCTCCTCCGAATTAATTTCCCTACCGATTTTCGTATCATCGGCAAATTTGCAAATGTTGCTACTCAAACCTGAATCTAAATCATTTATATATATTATAAACAACAGAGGTCCCAGGACAGAGCCTTGAGGCACTCCACTTACAACATTTTCCCACTCTGACTTGATTCCATTTATACTAACTCTCTGTTTCCTTTGGTATAGCCATGCCCTAATCCAGCTTAATATAGCACCCCCAATACCATGAGACTCTATCTTTTTAATCAGTCTTTCATGTGGCACTGTATCAAAAACTTTGCTAAAGTCAAGGTATACAACATCGCAATAAGAACATAAGAACATAAGAACAAAGGTAACTGCAGAAGGCCTATTGGCCCATACGAGGCAGCTCCTATTCTATAACCACCCAATCCCACTCATATACTTGTCCAACCCGTGCTTGAAACAATCGAGGGACCCCACCTCCACAATGTTACGCGGCAATTGGTTCCACAAATCAACAACCCTGTTACTGAACCAGTATTTACCCAAGTCTTTCCTAAATCTAAACTTATCCAATTTATATCCATTGTTTCGTGTTCTGTCCTGTGTTGATACTTTTAATACCCTATTAATATCCCCCCGGTTATGTCCATTCATCCACTTGTAAACCTCTATCATGTCACCCCTAACTCTTCGCCTTTCCAGTGAATGCAACTTAAGCTTTGTTAATCTTTCTTCATATGAAAGATTTCTAATTTGGGGAATTAACTTAGTCATCCTACGCTGGACACGTTCAAATGAATTTATATCCATTCTATAATATGGCGACCAAAACTGAACTGCATAATCTAAATGGGGCCTAACTAGAGCAAGATATAGCTTGAGAACCACACCAGGTGTCTTGTTACTAACGCTGCGATTAATAAATCCAAGTGTCCGATTTGCCTTATTACGAACATTTATGCATTGATCTTTTTGTTTTAAATTCTTACTAATCATAACTCCCAGATCCCTTTCGCAATCACAACACCATCTAGCTCGTATCTTGTAACTCTATCATCATTACCTAACCTCAGAACTTTACATTTATCAGCATTAAACTGCATCTGCCAATCCTTTGACCATTTCAAAACCCTATCTAGATCAACTTGAAGTGATAGTGAGTCCTCCTCCGAATTAATTTCCCTACCGATTTTCGTATCATCGGCAAATTTGCAAATGTTGCTACTCAAACCTGAATCTAAATCATTTATATATATTATAAACAACAGAGGTCCCAGGACAGAGCCTTGAGGCACTCCACTTACAAGAGGCATCGTTACTATTAAGGCAGTAGCTGAATATTGTAGAGTATTGGCCATGTAAATACCACGGCAGTTGCCTAGAGACAACGTAGATGTTCTCGTCTTGACCGGCCACAGTAATAAGTGTACACAATAACGGCCACAGTAATAAGTGTACACAATAAATTAATATCAGGTTTACAGGTATCGGAGGTATTATAAGTTTTCTGGATAATGTAAGCAATGGAGTTAATTAAGAACATAAGAACAAAGGCAACTGCAGAAGGCCTGTTGGCCCATACGAGGCAGCTCCTATTTATAACCACCCAATCCCACTCATATACTTGTCCAACCCGCGCTTGAAACAATCGAGGGACCCCACCTCCACAATGTTACGCGGCAATTGGTTCCACAAATCAACAACCATGTTACTGAACCAGTATTTACCCAAGTCTTTCCTAAATCTAAACTTATCCAATTTATACCCATTGTTTCGTGTTCTGTCTTGTGTTGATACTTTTAATACCCTATTAATATCCCCTTTGTTATGTCCATTCATCCACTTGTAAACCTCTATCATGTCACCCCTTACTCTTCGCCTTTCCAGTGAATGCAACTTAAGCTTTGTTAATCTTTCTTTATATGAAAGATTTCTAATTTGGGGAATTAACTTAGTCATCCTACGCTGGACACGTTCAAGTGAATTTATATCCATTCTATAATATGGCGACCAAAACTGAACTGCATAATCTAAATGGTTCCTAACTAGAGCAAGATATAGCTTGAGAACCACACCAGGTGTCTTGTTACTAACGCTGCGATTAATAAATCCCAGTGTCCGATTTGCCTTATTACGAACATTTATGCATTGATCCTTTTGTTTTAAATTCTTACTAATCATAACTCCCAGATCCCTTTCGCAATTCGACTTCGCAATCTCAACACCATCTAGCTCGTATCTTGTAACCCTATCATCATTACATAACCTCAGAACTTTACATTTATCAGCATTAAACTGCATCTGAAAATCCTTCGACCATTTCAAAACCCTATCTAGATCAACTTGAAGTGATAGTGAGTCCTCCTCCGAATTAATTTCCTTACCGATTTTCGTATCATCGGCAAATTTGCAAATGTTGCTACTCAAACCTGAATCTAAATCATTTATATATATTATAAACAACAGAGGTCCCAGTACAGAGCCCTGAGGCACCCCACTTACAACATTTTCCCACTCTGACTTGACTCCATTTATACTAACTCTCTGTTTCCTTTGGTATAGCCATGCCCTAATCCAGCTTAATATAGCACCCCCAATACCATGAGAGACTATCTTTTTAATCAGTCTTTCATGTGGCACTGTATCAAAAGCTTTGCTAAAGTCAAGGTACACAACATCGCAATCCTTACCACTATCAACTGCCTCAACAATGCTAGAATAAAAGGATAACAAATTTGTTAAACATGAACGGCCATTTATAAAACCATGTTGCGACTCAATTATTAATTTATGTTTTTCATAAATTAATAATTGAGCTCCTCTTTGCATTCTTTAAGCACCCTGGCAAACACTTCATCCGGCCTTGGGGATTTGTTTGGTTTGAGTTTTACAATTTGTTTAAGAACATCCTCCCTGGTAACTGCTAAACTAGTCAACCTGTCCTCGTCCCCACCCACATAGACTTGTTCGGCTGAAGGCATATTGTTAAGTTCCTCTTTAGTAAATACAGATACAAAATATTTATTAAAAATACTACTCATCTCTTCATCACTATCTGTTATTTGACCTGTCTCAGTTTTTAATGGACCTATCCTTTCCCTAGTCTTAGTACGATATAACTGAAAAAACCCTTTAGGATTTGTCTTTGCTTGCCCTGCTATGCGAACTTCATAGTTTCTTTTTGCTTTCCTTATCTCTTTTTTAACATTTCTAACCAGTTGTACGAATTCCTGTTCTAAAGTGACCTCCCTATTTTTAATCCTTTTGTACCAAGCTCTCTTTTTACCTATAAGGTTCTTCAAATTCTTTATCCACTTTGGGTCATTGGTATTCGATCTATTCAATTTGTATGGTATACTACGTTCCTGTGCTTTGTTTAGAATATTCATAAATAAGTTATATATTGAATCCACATCGAAATCCCTATTTACGTCACCTATCGCTGGGTTCATGTCTCGCTCCAAGACCGGCCCCCACCCCATACCCAAGACTTTCCAATCAATTTGACCCAAAAAAATTCTTAGGTTATTAAAATCAGCTTTTCGAAAATCTGGCACTTTAACAGAATTTTCTCCTACAGGTCTATTCCATTCTATGCTAAATCTGATTTCTTTGTGATCACTGCTCCCTAGCTCACTCCCTATTTCGATGTCATTAATTTGTTTCCCTGTTAGTTAACACTAAATCTAAAATATTATTTTCCCGTGTTGGTTCCTTAATGTGTTGCGTAAGAAAGCAATCGTCAATTAATTCTAGAAAATCTTCTGCTTCACTATTCCCTGTTTTGTTCAACCAGTTTATTCCACTAAAATTAGTCACCCATGACGTAAATACTGTTAGATCTAGATGCCCTAGATATTTCATTCCATAGATGCTTTGCTTCCATTCTGTCTAAATTTGGTGGCCTATATATAACTCCTATTATAATATTATTTGCTTTTTCGTATAATTCTATCCAAATAGTTTCTGTGTGTGGCTCAGTTTTGATTCCCTCTTTGAGACTACATTTCAAATTGTCCCTAACATATATGGCTACTCCACCTCCTCGTCTAATATATCTATCTGTGTGAAATAGTTTAAATCCATTTATTTGATATTCAGCTAATAGTTCTCTATTTTCTACGTTCATCCACGTTTCGGTAAGTGCAATAATATCTATTTTTTCTGTGCAGACAAGAGCATTTAATTCATTAATTTTATTTCTTAGACTTCTACTGTTAGTGTAATATACCCTAAGTGAATTGTTATTTTGAGGCCCTTCTCTTTCCCTGATCATTTTGCCAATTCCTTTCTCCCACAAACACATACTTTTATTATCTCCTTCCTCCAAATCAATTTCCATACCTCTATCTACTAACAGTTTAAACCCAAACAAACACCTCTAACCACTTCTTCCAACGAGTTCGCAACAGCAACAACCCCAGCTCTCCATAGATGCACCCCATCACGAGCATATATTTCATTTCTTCCATAGAAGTGTTCCCAGTTGTCTATGAAAGATATTGCATTTGATTTGCAATATCTTGAAAGATATTGCATTTGATTTGCAATATCTTGAAAGATATTGCATTTGATTTGCAATATCTTTCCAGCCGGCAATTGACACCAATTGCCCTCGACATCCATTCATTTCCCACTCCCTCTCTTGGAAGAATGCCACATATGATCGGGATTCCTCCCTTGCTCCTAACTAATTCAATGGCTGTCCTGAATCTCTGTATTAGTTCCTCACTCCTAACTCGTCCAACATCATTACCCCTGCACTAATACAAATAATGGGTTTGTTTCCATTTCCTGTCATAATATCATTCATGTTTCCAACAATATCACCAATTCCAGCTCCCGGATAGCAAACCCTTAATCTGTTCCCCCTATCTCTGGCACAAAACGTTCTGTCTACCTCACCTGGGAATCTCCCACAACCAAAATTCGCTTCGATTCTCCCTTTTCCTTTTGAGCAGTTTGAGGGACCTGCGCTTCAATGCTCCTCGTTACTTTGTCTTTGCCACCTCGTTGAACAACAGGTTCAACACAGCACTCGTCCTCTAATACGTCAAATGCGTTAAAAGTCCTTAGGTGTAGGCTATTAGTTGTCGGTTTTGCCAAGGTCTTCTTAAGACCCCTGTCTTTCACAACTTGCCAAGACGAGGACTTCTTAATACTGGTCTCGTCAGTCCCTCTTAATGAGGTCCCGTCAACACTGGCGTCCTCCTTCGTTTCCTCCCTAAGTCTCAGCCGTCGTACCTCCTCCCGCAGGGAATCCATCTCTGCTCTCAGAGCTCCAACCAGACTCACCAAATCTTTTACTAATCCTTCCATTATTGCAATAATAATGTTACTAGAATCGGAGCTCCAGCTAACACAACCTCTCACTGTGACTGCACCTGACTGACTGATTTAACATTCATATTGGTCAATAGTTTTTCGATTTGTATACAACTTATTGTAAATTTTAGATGTAATTAGTATATATTTTCCCAGGAGTGGACATGATCACGACGCATAAAATACTAATGCATTCACAAGTTGCGCGGAAAAAGCTGTTTGAAAAATAACTTTAGCCTAAGTAAATGAAGGTTACCTTTTTTTGATATACAAGATTTATAGAGCGGGTAGAACCTTTTAGTTCAGGGTCTAAAGGAACACCAATAATGTTGGTATGTCCATTATTGTTGTAATCATCGCATCAAGGCAAAATATTAAATGTTTTCTGCTATGTTCTCAGGGCCTTGCGAGTGTGTACTCTAACGTTTATGACGAGGAAATGGTTAAGATCTATTTGGGATTAAATTACAATATTGTAGATGAGTGATGGACATTGATATGTGATAGTCAAAAAGTATTTGTTATAACCAAGCGCCACAAACCAGTTCTGGGTTTAAACATTCATTGTCTTCCTTAAACACTCTTTCAAAACTGTTCAATTTTCTAACAAAATTAAATATCAACTTTGTTGTCGAGAAGAGCAACAGTGTGACCTCTCGGAGAGGCTGCAGGATCCGTGTCAAGACTGTGGTCGCCCGGTTGTAATTCTTTTACCATGTCGTGGCGTAGTCGACTAAGGCAGCGTCTGGGATCATCCCGGACGTAAGTTCGAACCCTCATCACGGCCTTTGTGGATTTGTTCATTTAATGCATCACGCTATTGTGATTTGTGTGTATTGTGAGCTCTTTATTTATCCAGAATTCTCCGTCCTTACCCCACAGGGTGTGACTATATTCACATATAGTGACTGGGGGGAGGCCTCTGGCTGAGCGGACAGCACACTGAACGCGTGATCCTGTGGTCCCGAGTTCGATTCCGGGCGCCGGCGAGAAACAATGGGCAGAGTTTCTTTCATCCTAATGCCCCTGTTACTTAGCAGTAAATAGGTACCATAGAGTTAGTCAGCTGCCACGGGCTGCTTTCTGGGGTGTGTGTGGTGTGGGGGGGACAAAATAGTAGTTAATAACAGTTGATTGAGAGTTGAGAGGCGGGCGGAAAAAGCCGAGTTCATCCCCCACAAGCACAACTAGGTGAATATATTATCCTTGCAAGAATTGTGAATGTTTTATTTGCGTGGATGAGAGAGGCAAATTGGTTGGTAAATGCCACATGCAACACCAATATTTGCGTGGATGAGAGAGGACAATTGGTTGGTAAATGCCACATGTAACACCAATATTCAGTAACGGGAGAGATAATGAAGGCAATATTTGTGAGAAAGTTTGAAGAATCAGCCGTCATCGAATGTGGCAAAAATACCAGTTATGGAAAGTTCAAAATGGCACCAATTCTTTCAAGCAAAATTAGTGGAACTTTCAAATTACCTTAGTTTTTCAGTTATTGCTATTTTGTTATTTGAAGCAGTTTTAGCTGTGCTAGTGGCTTTGTTTTTTATTAAATAAATAGTTACATTTTTTAACAAGTTGTAACCATGGATGGCTCCAGCATAAATGTTGACCTTTCTTGGTAAATTCCTTAAGCTTGTTAATTACTTAAGTTAGCATTAAGTTCATTAAGATCATTCAACTGGTCTTGTCTGCATTATCTGGCATTAATTGCTCGCAGTCATTATTGGGATGCTTTGTGTATCTATATACTCAACAGCCTTGTCAAATATGTTGACAAGACCACACACTAGAAGGTGAAGGGACGACCACGTTTCGGTCCGTCCTGGACCATTCTCAAGTCAATTGTACCGAAAAATCAAGTCGATTTTGGACGGAAACATGGTCGCCCCTTCACCTTCTAGTGTGTGGTGTGGTCAACATACTTCAGCCACGTTATTGTGACTCTTCGCCTGCACTTGTCGAATATGTCAACGTTCACAAGGGGTTCATAGTGACTCACGGGGTGAAGACTCGAGACAAGGAGCCACACGTGTCTAAACCTGGTTTACAGTTTGTGGTGAAGTGTTATGAAAATTTCTTAATGTTCCTTTATATTCCAAAGCTACTCATGTAGCTGTATTTAAGCTTGTGTGTAGTGCACAGCGGCCTGTGGTAATGCCAGATGTACTCCCAGAGTACACCACCAGCATCACTCTACCATCTACAGTACAGTGTTACCGGCACATATAAGCAAGCTGCAATACAGCTGCATAGGGAGTGTCAAGACCTTTTATCTGGTGTCAAGGCCTTTATCCACTACTAAGCTCTCCACATATATTTGACTGCGATTGCCTGATACCTTAATTTACTCTGCCACAGCCTTTTATAAACTACTTATTAATTAATGCTTTAATTAATGCTTTATTATGTAATCCTAAGTTAACCTTGTTCCTAAGCTACAACTCTGCTCTTAATATCCTTTTTACTGTACTGTCTAGGGGATGAGGCTATTTTACTTGTCAAGGGAAATTCAAGGAGTAGGGAAACGGCTGAGTAGAAAGATATAAGAGACATATAGAGACATGAACACATATAGGTTATAGACATATAAAATATACACATATAAGTTATATTTGTAAGATAAATAAACACGATATATTATATGGCATAATTCACTCCTTACAACTCTAGGTCATTCTGAATGTTATTCAGAATATATAAAAATACTTATCCATTCAGGGACTCCGGTCACCCTATCACTCTAGTACAACACTGGAACTGTGCACACACCTGTTGGCATAAGTGTCACACACACACATATATATAATATTAATATATATATATATATATATATATATATATATATATATATATATATATATATATATATATATATATATATATATATATATATATATATATATATATTGTGACGATAATCTCCTTCAAGAGATTGAGCCTGCTCTTCCCTTCATAATTACGTCTTCACAACTATATAAAAGACTATGGAAGAAATGTCCAACAACGACAACAACACCAGCAAGGCTTGCAAGGGTGAGCAGAAACGTATGCAGCCCGCCACCTGTTCGGACCCAAATCACCAAACTACCCGTTGATCGCTACGGCTCCGCTGATTGGTCGCCGGTCTGGCTGCACCTGCACTCGCCCCCCAATACTACCCGATGTCTGGGGTCGCCCCAACATCAGTCTTCAGAATGTTCCGTGCTTTCGTAGCCAGCACTCCTCCCAGCTAGACTCTTAGAGTGTACTGAGAGAGGTGGTGGCTTTAAGCCAATATTCCAGCACCTCCCACTTACTGTTGTATTGCACTTCTTGTTATTTTGCCTTAACGTAACTTTTCATTTTGTCATTTAAGAATTCTTATTATTTTGATTCATTGATTTTATTATAAGAATTTGTTTGTGCATTATTTTCATGTTTTGATTTATTTAACGTCATTAAAATTTCATTGTTAAAGTTTTACTTGTGTTTTGTGTGTCTTCTCCTTACCTTACCACAGACGAAGTTCCAGTTTTTCTATTTTTTTTTATAACTATGTGACGAGGCCATACCCCTAGCCTTAAACAGCCGAACACCAACGCGTTACCGTCACAAGTTATATGGGGGCCTGTCCGGGATGCTTCACTCAGGTACTGGTGCCAAGTGGTAATTGATGGTAAGCGTATTTAACTTTGTTAACGTAGCTTTACTATTTTTCATTCAATTTCATTTTTTATAAGGTGCGGTGTATTGTGCATTACGAGAGTAACATATAGTGAAGGTGAGACAACTTTGGATTACGTGGTGACTGTAGGCCTCAGTCATACTCTTAATTGGTCATCTCTCCCTCCATGTTATTACTCGTATTTACCATCTATGTCCCTTGAATATTTCTCATTCTGACAGATCATCATATTGGTACCCTGGTACTGTGGTCTGCCCCGGGTCAAGAGTACCCAATCTTCTGCAATCTGACTGTAGGAGGACAAAGAGGGCCATAGTTCCTCTAGCTCGAACTTTAGTTGCTGAATTGGGACCTCAGCAGCAGTTCTCGTCACCAGTTGACACCTCGCACCCCTACACGTCAGTCAGAGATGATGATACATACAACGGTAGGGAATTAGCTTATTTTTTCAGAGCACAAAAATTCGCTAATTCTGTAAGTATCATATTAAATTCAGTAGGAAAAACTTGCTTTATGTCCTATAGAGACTTGGCAAGGTATGCCTACATCCTTGGACTACCAATTTTACTTTTGAAGCATTTAACTGTTTCATTTGTTTTCGAAACTCTGTTTCATTTGTTAGTAGGATTTTCTTGCCCTTATTCTCTTACATGAGTACCGGGTACAAGATTTCCTGCGCCCTTGATTTAATTTAATCATTTAATATCTTTCACTTAACGTTAATTGTTAAAGATCACACAGGATAGGTACCAGTTGCCACGTTGTCCTGTTTCTGACATTTCATTATTGAACATTCGTGTACCTTTATTTGCTAATTTCACCATGTTTCGTCTCCAAACTTTCCGTGCAAATCCAGCAGGTGAAATAGGGACTTTGAGTCGTGCCAAGAGGACTGAACTACAAACTCTTGCACATGAGTATCAACTAGAAGTTCCCTACCAAGCCAACAAAAATGACCTACACAACCTGTTGCTGGATTACTATTTAGAGCAAGGTAAGATAGACTCTGAAACTCATGAAACTTACTATATTGCAGATAAAACTGACTTGGCAACGATGAAACTTAAACTAGAGCTGGCTAAGATTGAACGTGAGCAGCAAAAGGAAGCCCGCGAACAGCAAAGGGAAGCCCTCGAACAACAAGAACGAGCAGCTGCCATACGAAGAGAAGAACAAGAACGAGAAATCACCCTCCGAGAACGTGAAGCTGCCTTGAGGAGAGAAGAACACGAACGTGGACTCGCCCTCCAGGAACGTGAGGTTGCACTACTCCAGGAGCGGGAACGAGTACAGCTTGAAACACTCCAGGAGCGGGAACGAGTACAGCTTGAAACCAAACGACGCGAGTTGGAGATGCAACGCGAACATGACAAGCAACAAGCAACTCTGGCTCTAGAGTGTCGTCAACGCGAAATCTCCTTGGAAACTTCACACTTCACTCAACGCCAGCAAGCTACTGCAAATCTTCCCGTCAGTTTTAATATATCACATGCAAGTAAGTTAATGCCATCCTTTGTAGAAGCAGAAGTTGATGTGTTTTTCACCACCTTTGAAACCCTTGCTAATCAACTCAGTTGGCCTGTCGACCAATGGGCCACACTTCTCAGAGTCCATCTTACAGGTAGAGCTGCAGTCACACTCAGTACTTTGGCGTCTGAGAATGACTACTACACTCTGAAACAAGCAGTGTTGGACGCCTACCTACTTTCCACCGAAAGTTATAGAAGGAAATTCCGTGACCACCTGAAGGCAAGTACCACTACCTTCCTCGAGTTTGCTAACACGAAACGGAGGTATTTCATGAAATGGCTGGAAGCAGCACATGTCTCTACTTTTGCAGAACTCGTCAACCTGATGCTTGTTGAAGAATTCTTGAGACGTGTGCCGCCTCCTGTCCGCCTCTACTTAGCAGATAAAGAAGAAACCGACTACCTGAAGTGTGCTAAGTCGGCTGACACTTACAGCCTCATCCACCGGCTTACACCTGAACCATCCTCCAGTAAGAAGTCGTGGTACAGTTACGAGAAGGTGAGCCCCGATCAAGCTGGTTCACAACTGTACTGCAAGTATTGTAGACTCTATGGACATACCATAGACAAGTGTGGTAAGTCTCAATACAAGGGAACCACTGACCAACAACGACCCAAACCAACTCCTCCTAAGTCCGGTAAGCCTGTGATGAATGTTGGTGTTGATGTTAATGATCTTTCTCTTTTCAGTAACCACCTGTATACTGGAACTGTCTCTGCCAACGGTTCAAATCCGGAGGGACGTTTCAAATTGAAGATCTTGAGGGACACAGCGGCTCTACAATCGATCATCTTGAAGTCGGCTGTGCCCAACATAGTCTACACCGGGGAAACAGTCTTCATCACTGACCTCACTGCTACCACTCCATACCCTCTCGCCAGAGTCCACCTGGATTGTCCCTACGTGAACGGGGAAGTCCAAGTCGCCGTCAGGGAAAAGCCTTTTCCCATGCCTGGAGTGCAACTTCTCCTAGGCAACGACTTGGCAGAAGACCTGCAACCGACCAACCTGATCGTCATGGACAAACCCCAGGTGTGTAACTCTGTGCCAAGTAACCCTATTCTTGAGTATGTTCCAGCAGAGGTTCAAGAGAGTGATGAAGTTTCTCCTCCGGTTCTCGTGACCACCCGTGCACAAGCCGCACGTCCACAGCCAGCTGACTCTACTGCTACCGCTGTCCCTCAAGACCCTCAGAAACTACCCCCGCATCTGACCAAGTTGGAGTTCCGTAAGTTGCAGAGGGAAGATCTTACTTTAACACCATTGTTTTTCCAGGCTGAGACTCAACCCGACAGTATTCCTGGGTTCTTCCTAGAGAACGACTTGCTCTACCGCCGATATAGACCCAGTAAACTGAAGGAGGAGGACGATTGGGCCAACACCGAACAACTTGTGATTCCCACCAGCCTGCGGCCCACTATTCTACACCTGGCCCACGGATCATTCTCCCACTACGGCTTCAACAAGACTTACCATGGGATTCGTCAAGACTACTACTGGCCAGGTATGGTAAATAACGTCAAACAGTACGTAAAACAGTGTCATACATGTCAGATGGCAGGCAAACCGAACGTCTCCATTCCCAGAGCACCACTGATTCCCATACAGGTGCCTGCGGAACCTTTCCACAGACTCATAATAGACTGTGTCGGTCCTTTACCTCGGACCAGTTCAGGTAACGCCTACATCCTAACCATCCTGTGTCCTACCACCAGATTTCCCATAGCAGTTCCAGTGAAGAACATCACGGCTGCTACGGTTATCAAACATCTATTGAAGATCTTCACTCAATACGGATTTCCCAGGGAGATTCAAAGTGACTGTGGCACCAACTTCACCAGTGATCTCTTCAAAAGGACACTGGAGGAGTTCAACATCAAACAGGTATTGTCCAGCCCCTATCATCCTGCTTCACAGGGTTCTCTTGAACGTAGTCATCAGACCATCAAAGCACTCTTGAAAAAGTTTTGTAGTGAAACCTCAAAGGATTGGGATAAGCAGATAGACCTAATAATGTGTATTTTCAGAAGTCTCCCCAATGAGTCCCTAGGAGTATCTCCTTATGAGATGCTCTACGGCCGTAAGTGCCGTACTCCCCTTAAGGCTTTCAAAGACTCTCTCAGAGATGCCACCTTCAGTGAGCATCAGAATGTGCCCCAGTTTCTTCAAAACCTTCAACACATTCTAGAGAGAGTCCACCGCTTTGCTCATGATAATCTATTGAAAGCCCAGGTGAGAATGAAGACTCATTACGACCAGACCAGCAAAGTAAGAAAATTCAAGCCGGGAGACTTCGTCCTTGCTTATTTCCCTATCCCAGGTTCACCTTTACAAAACAGATTTTCAGGACCCTACTGCGTCAAAGAGTGCAGAAGCAACCACACATACGTCATAGAGACTCCAGATAGGCGGCGGAAGACCCAGCTGTGCCACGTCAACCTCCTGAAGCAATATAATGGTACTCCTCCCACTGTCTTGACTAATTATTCCACATTCACAGAACCCTACATCCACAGTGAGACCATCCCGGCTTCTTCTCCCGAAAGCACTGACAAGGAGTCGGCGCTTTCTAATTCCAAAATCCTTAATGATCTTCCCAAATGCTTTCAGGATAATAATCGTGCTCCTATGCCCTCTTCTAATTCCACTCTCACCTCGTCAGATAAGCCCTTCATCCTCCATGTCGACGCCAATGGTACCGACGTGGGTGGTGTCGTGATGCAGCAACGAGGCGAGAAGAATACACCTGTCAGCGACTACTGCTACAAGGATCTACGGAACAATTGGCAAGGAGCTACTCTTCCTCATCCTGAAGCTTCAGCACTTCACTCCCCACCTGAAAAGTGCTCGGTCCACCATCAATACGGACCACACCACCCTACACCTCCTGCAGCACGCCCACTTCTCATCTCAACATCTTCTACTATGGGCTTGCTAACTGCAGAAATTCAACCTGGAGACACGCTATACCAAGAGTCTGACAACATCTTAGCCCATGATCTCTCCAGAGTTTATGAAATAGAAGCAACTCCATCCATTACTCCACCACATAACGACGTACTTCTTCCAGAACCGCAGGCTTCGGGGGAGAGTTGTGACGATAATCTCCTTCAAGAGATTGAGCCTGCTCTTCCCTTCATAATTACGTCTTCACAACTATATAAAAGACTATGGAAGAAATGTCCAACAACGACAACAACACCAGCAAGGCTTGCAAGGGTGAGCAGAAACGTATGCAGCCCGCCACCTGTTCGGACCCAAATCACCAAACTACCCGTTGATCGCTACGGCTCCGCTGATTGGTCGCCGGTCTGGCTGCACCTGCACTCGCCCCCCAATACTACCCGATGTCTGGGGTCGCCCCAACATCAGTCTTCAGAATGTTCCGTGCTTTCGTAGCCAGCACTCCTCCCAGCTAGACTCTTAGAGTGTACTGAGAGAGGTGGTGGCTTTAAGCCAATATTCCAGCACCTCCCACTTACTGTTGTATTGCACTTCTTGTTATTTTGCCTTAACGTAACTTTTCATTTTGTCATTTAAGAATTCTTATTATTTTGATTCATTGATTTTATTATAAGAATTTGTTTGTGCATTATTTTCATGTTTTGATTTATTTAACGTCATTAAAATTTCATTGTTAAAGTTTTACTTGTGTTTTGTGTGTCTTCTCCTTACCTTACCACAGACGAAGTTCCAGTTTTTCTATTTTTTTTTATAACTATGTGACGAGGCCATACCCCTAGCCTTAAACAGCCGAACACCAACGCGTTACCGTCACAATATATATATATTATTAAATATGACCGAAAAAGTAAGATTAATAATTGAACAACACCTCGACATCCTCACAGACCAACATCACCTCAGCACTGAAACAAGGATTATCAAGAAACTAACAACATTATATGGAGGACCTATGGCAATTCCACGACCAAGAGATGGCTTCCTGAACCTTGCAGGAATTAACCTCACTGAGGACCAAGTCACTCTCCTAAATCTGGGCATAAACTGTCATGTTATGTCCAGACCGAGTGAAATGGCCCGGAAAGTAGAGTTGGAAATCCTGTTGGACGACATATTCGACCTCGAGACACAAAAGAAGGTCACTACCAAAGATACCTTACAAGCAGAACTTATTGCAGAAGGAGGAAAGAATCGAGGCAACTACAGAAGCACCATACTGTCCCCCGAGCTTAAAGCGGCAGCTAAAAGCCTTCGTGAGAACAAGAGGATAGTTGTCAGGAGAGGTGACAAGTCGCCAATATATGTCATTCTTAAAAAAGACGAATATCTGGCGAAAATGAACATCATACTCTCTGACCAAACTAAGTTCCAAAGGGTAACGAAGGACACTACAGCCGAATTAAAAGCAAAGGTCAACAAACTGATCGAAACTGTGAACGCCAAGAAATCCGGACTCCACCTGCCAAAGATCATTGGGGAATATAAACCTGGATATGCGTATGGAAATGTCAAGACGCACAAGCCTGGAAACCCACTTCGGCCAATCATTAGCCAGATACCCACACCCACGTACAGACTGGCGAAGCGACTCAACGGCCTGCTGACTCCTTATGTTCCTTGCGCCTTCAGCCTGAAGTCTCCAAAGGAATTTGTTGACTTACTGCGGGGCACACGGGCCACAGGGATAAGAGCCTCGTTGGACGTAGAATCGCTGTTTACCAACGTACCTGTGGACGAGACAATCGGAATGATAGCCGACAGAGTGTATCGTGATCCAGCCTGTACTCCTCTTGACATGCCAGAAAATATTCTGAGGAAACTACTCCAAGCTTGTACTAAAGAGGCACCCTTCTTGAGCCCGGATGGGCACATGTATAAGCAAGTAGATGGGGTCGCCATGGGTTCTCCCCTAGGTGTCCTGTTTGCAAACTTCTACATGGGTACCATCGAGCAAAAAGTCTTAGTCGACATGAACTTGAAACCGGCCATATACTGCAGGTATGTTGACGACATTTTTACACAGGTACCTGATGTCAGACATCTGCAGGAGCTGAAGGAGGCATTTGAGCAGAGTTCCGTGCTGCGTTTCACTTACGAGATGGAAAAGGATGGGAAGCTGCCCTTTCTAGATGTAACAGTCATGGAAAAGGGCGGAGGTTTCCACACTGCAGTCTACACTAAGGAAACAAACATAGGAATGTTCCTAAATGCCAACAGCGACTGCCCTGACAGGTACAAGAGGAGTGTTGTTAAAGCATATGTCGACCGTGCTCTCAGCCACAGCTCAGAATGGAAGCAAGTCGACGAAGAACTCTGTAGGGTAAGGCAGGTCCTAGTCAATAACGGCTTCTCCAATGGTTTCATCGAAGACATCATAAGAAGGAAAGTGAAAAGCCATGCAACCTCTGAAGAGACAACTAACACAACACCTATACCCCCTATTAGACTATTTTACAGGAACTTCTTTTCCACAGCTCATAAAACGGAGGAAAGGGTCCTGAAAGATATTGTTAATAGAAACGTTATCCCTACAGACAAAAATCAGAGGATACAACTGACGATTTACTATAAAACCAGAAAAACGGCCAGCCTTCTCATGAGAAACTCTCCAGACACAAAACAGAACGCTTTAAAAGAGACTAACGTCGTCTATGCCTTCAAATGCCCACTTGGGGACTGTAAGCTCCAAAAAACCCAGTATATAGGCAAGACAACAACATCTCTTTCTAGGCGTTTAACGATGCATAAGCAACAGGGCTCCATTAAGGAACATATAATCTCTTCCCACAACCAAACCATCGCCAGAGAAATCCTAGTAAACAACACAGAAATCATCGATAGATACAGCGTTAGCAGGCGGCTTGACGTTTGCGAGGCACTACACATCAAGAAGTCAACACCAGCAATCAACAGCCAATTATTGCACAACTATATTCTACCCACCTCAAGACTCCGCTCCAATATAGAAGCATCAAGAAATATGGACCAATAGGCTTTCTACAAACACTTCTATTCAATACCCATTGTTTGTGTTCTGTCTTGTGTTGATACTTTTAATACCCTATTAATATCCCCTCTTGTTCTGTCTTGTGTTAATGCCACATCACCCCTCCCACCTCACTCAAATGTAGATATAAAATCGGAGATACGTAAGTTCTAATCAGTTGTGTATTTGTGAACTAAAGTCTTTGAAAATGTAATAAGTTTTACGAAACGCGCCCGTGTCGCGTCAGACTAGAAATAAAAATGAATTTTGGAGAATTGATTTTTGATTTACCTCCAACAGTGAAGCGTAATGTACGAAAGATTGAGAAAATTCGTGTTAGAATTATTAATCTTACTTTTTCGGTCATATTTTATAATATATGTCTACAGGAAAGACTGCTACCAAAATATACTAATATATATATATATATATATATATATATATATATATATATATATATATATATATATATATATATATATATATATATATATATATATATATATATATATATATATAATTATATATATATATATAATGTCGTACCTAGTAGCCAGAACGCACTTCTCAGCCTACAATTCAGGGCCCGATTTGCCTAATAAGCCAAGTTTTCCTGAATTAATATATTTTCTCAAATTTTTTTTCTTATGAAATGATAAAGGTACCCATTTCATTATGTATGAGGTCAATTTTTTTTATTGGAATTAAAATTAACGTAGATATATGACCGAACCTAACCAACCCTACCTAACCTAACCTAACCTATCTTTATGGGTTAGGTTAGGTTAGGTAGCCGAAAAAGCTAGGTTAGGTTGGGTTAGGTAGGTTAGGTATTCGAAAAACAATTAATTCATGAAAACTTGGCTTATTAGGCAAATCGGGCCTTGCATAGTAAGCTGAGAAGTGCGTTCTGGCTACTAGGTACGACATATATATATATATATATATATATATATATATATATATATATATATATATATATATATATATATATATATATATATATATATATATAATATTTATTATTATATATGACCGAAAAAGTAAGATTAATAATTCTAACACGAATTTTCTCGATCTTTCTTATGTTTCTTTTCACTGTTGATGGTAATTGAAAAATCAATTCTCCAAAAATCATTTTTATTTCAAGTCTGACGCGAAACTTGAGCGCGTTTCGTAAAACTTATTACATTTTCAAAGACTTTAGTTTACACACACACACAACTATAACTGAATAGAGCTTAAACATCTTCGATTTTTTTATACCCGCATTTTGGGTGAGGTGATATGTTGCAACAGTTTTGGATGAGGTGAACAAAGCTTTCAACACAGGATAGAACACGAAACAATGGGTATTGAAGGTAAGAATGAAAGTAATTGCAGAGGGCCTATTGGCCCATATTTCTTGATGCTTCTATATTGGAGCGGAGTCTTGAAGTGGGTAGAATATAGTTGTGCATTAATTGGCTGTTGATTGCTGGTGTTGACTTCTTGATGTGTAGTGTCTCGCAAATGTCAAGCCGCCTGCTATCGCTGTATCAATCGATGATTTCTGTGTTGTTTGCTGAGATTTCTCTGGTGATGGTCTGGTTGTGGGAAGAGATTATGTTCCTTAATGGAGCCCTGTTGCTTATGCATCGTTAAACGCCTAGAAAGAGATGTTGTTGTCTTGCCTATATACTGGGTTTTTTGGAGCTTACAGTCCCCAAGAGGGCATTTGAAGGCATAGACGACGTTAGTCTCTTTTAAAGCGTTCTGTTTTGTGTCTGGAGAGTTTCTCATGAGTAGGCTGGCCGTTTTTCTGGTTTTATAGTAAATCGTCAGTTGTATCCTCTGATTTTTGTCTGTAGGGATAACGTTTCTAATAACAATATCTTTCAGGACCCTTTCCTCCGTTTTATGAGCTGTGGAAAAGAAGTTCCTGTAAAATAGTCTAATAGGGGGTATAGGTGTTGTGTTAGTTGTCTCTTCAGAGGTTGCATGGCGTTTCACTTTCCTTCTTATGATGTCTTCCACGAAACCATTGGAGAAGCCGTTGTTGACTAGGACCTGCCTTACCCTACAGAGTTCTTCGTCGACTTGCTTCCATTCTGAGCTGTGGCTGAGAGCACGGTCGACATATGCGTTAACAACACTCTTGTACCTGTCTGGGCAGTCACTGTTGGCATTTAGGCACATTCCTGTGTTTGTTTCCTTAGTGTAGACTGCAGTGTGGAAAACTCCGCTCCTTTCCATGACTGTTACATCTAGAAAAGGCAGCTTCCCATCCTTCTCCATCTCGTAAGTGAAACGCAACACAGAATTCTGCTCAAATGCCTCCTTCAGCTCCTGCAGATGTCTGACATCAGGTACCTGTGTAAAAATGTCATCAACATACCTGCAGTATATGGCCGGTTTCAAGTTCATGTCGACTAAGACTTTTTGCTCGATGGTACCCATGTAGAAGTTCGCAAACAGGACACCTAGGGGAAAACCCATGGCGACCCCATCTACTTGCTTATACATGTGCCCATCCGGGCTCAAGAAGGGTGCCTCTTTAGTACAAGCTTGGAGTAGCTTCCTTAGAATGTTTTCTGGTAAGTCAAGAGGAGTACAGGCAGGATCACGATACACTCTGTCCGCTATCATCCCGATTGTTTCATCCACAGGTACGTTGGTAAACAGAGATTCTACGTCCAACGAGGCTCTTATCCCTGTGGCCCGTGTTCCCCGCAGCAAGTCAACAAAATCCTTTGGAGACTTCAGGCTGAAGGCGCAAGGGACATAAGGAGTCAGCAAGCCATTGAGTCATTTCGCCAGTCTGTACGTGGGTGTGGGTATCTGGCTGATGATTGGCCAAAGTGGGTTTCCAGGCTTATGTGTCTTGACATTTCCATACGCGTATCCAGGTTTATATTCCCCAATAATCTTTGGCAGGTGGAGTCTGGATTTCTTGGCGTTCACAGTTTCGATCAATTTGTTGACCTTTGCTTTCAATTCGGCTGTAGGTATTGAAAGCCAAATTGAAAGCAAAGGTCAACAAATTGATCGAAACTGTGAACGCCAAGAAATCCGGACTCCACCTGCCAAGGATTATTCTGGAATATAAACCTGGATACGCGCATGGAAATGTCAAGACACATAAGCCTGGAAACCCACTTCGGCCAATCATCAGCCAGATACCCACACCCACGTACAGACTGGCGAAACGACTCAATGGCTTGCTGACTCCTTACGTACCTTGCACCTTCAGCCTGAAGTCTCCAAAGGAATTTGTTGATTTACTGCGGGGCACACGGGCCACAGGGATAAGAGCCTCGTTGGACGTAGAATCGCTGTTTACCAACGTACCTGTGGACGAGACAATCGGGATGATAGCCGACAGAGTGTATCGTGATCCAGTCTGTACTCCTCTTGACATACCAGAAAATATTCTGAGGAAATTACTCCAAGCTTGTACTAAAGAGGCACCCTTCTTGAGCCCGGATGGGCACATGTATAAGCAAGTAGATGGGGTCGCCATGGGTTCTCCCCTAGGTGTCCAGTTTGCAAACTTCTACATGGGTGCCATCGAGCAAAAAGTCTTAGTCGACATGAACTTGAAACCGGCCATATACTGCAGGTATGTTGACGACATTTTTACACAGGTACCTGATGTCAGACATCTGCAGGAGCTGAAGGAGGCATTTGAGCAGAGTTCCGTGTTGCGTTTCACTTACGAGATGGAGAAGGATGGGAAGCTGCCCTTTCTAGATGTAACAGTCATGGAAAAGAGCGGAGGTTTCCACACTGCAGTCTACACTAAGGAAACGAACATAGGAATGTGCCTAAATGCCAACAGCGACTGCCCAGACAGGTACAAGAGGAGTGTTGTTAACTCATATGTCGACCGTGCTCTCAGCCACAGCTCAGAATGGAAGCAAGTCGACGAAGAACTCTGTAGGGTAAGGCAGGTCCTAGTCAACAACGGCTTCTCCAATGGTTTCGTCGAAGACATCATAAGAAGGAAAGTGAAACGCCATGCAACCTCTGAAGAGACAACTAACACAACACCTATACCCCCTATTAGACTATTTTACAAGAACTTATTTTCCACAGCTCATAAAACGGAGGAAAGGGTCCTGAAAGATATTGTTAATAGAAACGTTATCCCTACAGACAAAAATCAGAGGATACAACTGACGATTTACTATAAAATCAGAAAAACGGCCAGCCTACTCATGAGAAACTCTCCAGACACAAAACAGAACGCTTTAAAAGAGACTAACGTCGTCTATGCCTTCAAATGCCCTCTTGGGGACTGTAAGCTCCAAAAAACCCAGTATATAGGCAAGACAACAACATCTCTTTCTAGGCGTTTAACGATGCATAAGCAACAGGGCTCCATTAAGGAACATATAATCTCTTCCCACAACCAAACCATCGCCAGAGAAATCTTAGTAAACAACACAGAAATCATCGATAGATACAGCGATAGCAGGCGGCTTGACGTTTGCGAGGCACTACACATCAAGAAGTCAACACCAGCAATCAACAGCCAATTATTGCACAACTATATTCTACCCACCTCAAGACTCCGCTCCAATATAGAAGCATCAAGAAATATGGACCAATAGGCTTTCTACAAACACTTCTGTTCAATACCCATTGTTTCGTGTTCTGTCTTGTGTTGATGAAATTAATACCCTATTAATACCACCTCTTGTTCTGTCTTGTGTTGATGAAATTAATACCCTATTAATGCCACCTCACTCAAATGTAGATATAAAATCGGAGATGTGTAAGTTCTATTCAGTTGTGTATTTGTAAACTAAAGTCTTTGAAAATGTAATAAGTTTTACGAAACGCGCTCGTGTCGCGTCAGACTAGAAATAAAAATGAATTTTGGAGAATTGATTTTTGATTTACCTCCAACAGTGAAAAGAAACGTACGAAAGATTGAGAAAATTCGTGTTAGAATTATTAATCTTACTTTTTCGGTCATATTTAATAATATATGTCTACAGGAAAGACTGCTACCAAAATATACTAACACACACACACACACACATATATATATATATATATATATATATATATATATATATATATATATATATATATATATATATATATATATATATATATATATATATATATATATATATATATATATATGTACACATATATATATATATATGTACACATATATATATATATGTACACACATGTATATATATGTGTACACATATATATATATATGCACATATTATATATATATATATATATATATATATATATATATATATATATATATATATATATATATATATATATATATATATATATATATATATATATATATATATATATATTAATATATTTTGGTAGCAGTCTTTCCTGTAGACATATATTATTAAATATGACCGAAAAAGTAAGATTAATAATTCTAACACGAATTTTCTCAATCTTTCGTACATTACGCTTCACTGTTGGAGGTAAATCAAAAATCACTTCTCCAAAATTCATTTTTATTTCTAGTCTGACGCGACACGGGCGCGTTTCGTAAAACTTATTACATTTTCAAAGACTTCACAAATACACAACTGATTAGAACTTACGTATCTCTGAGTTTATATCTACATTTGAGTGAGGTGGGAAGGGTGATGTGGCATTAGAACAAGATGGGATATTAATAGGGTATTAAAAGTATCAACACAAGACAGAACAGAAACAATGGGTATTGAATAGAAGTGTTTGTAGAAAGCCTATTGGTCCATATTTCTTGATGCTTCTATATTGGAGTGGAGTCTTGAGGTGGGTAGAATATAGTTGTGCAATAATTGGCTGTTGATTGCTGGTGTTGACTTCTTGATGTGTAGTGCCTCGCAAACGTCAAGCCGCCTGCTATCGCTGTATCTATCGATGATTTCTGTGTTGTTTACTAGGATTTCTCTGGCGATGGTTTGGTTATGGGAAGAGATTATATGTTCCTTAATGGAGCCCTGTTGCTTATGCATCGTTAAACGCCTAGAAAGAGATGTTGTTGTCTTGCCTATATACTGGGTTTTTTGGAGCTTACAGTCCCCAAGTGGGCATTTGAAGGCATAGACGACGTTAGTCTCTTTTAAAGCGTTCTGTTTTGTGTCTGGAGAGTTTCTCATGAGTAGGCTGGCCGTTTTTCTGGTTTTATAGTAAATCGTCAGTTGTATCCTCTGATTTTTGTCTGTAGGGATAACGTTTCTATTAACAATATCTTTCAGGACCCTTTCCTCCATTTTATGAGCTGTGGAAAAGAAGTTCCTGTAAAATAGTCTAATAGGGGGTATAGGTGTTGTGTTAGTTGTCTCTTCAGAGGTTGCATGGCTTTTCACTTTCCTTCTTATGATGTCTTCGATGAAACCATTGGAGAAGCCGTTATTGACTAGGACCTGCCTTACCCTACAGAGTTCTTCGTCGACTTGCTTCCATTCTGAGCTGTGGCTGAGAGCACGGTCGACGTATGCGTTAACAACACTCCTCTTGTACCTGTCAGGGCAGTCGCTGTTGGCATTTAGGCACATTCCTATGTTTGTTTCCTTAGTGTAGACTGCAGTGTGGAAACCTCCGCCCTTTTCCATGACTGTTACATCTAGAAAAGGCAGCTTCCCATCCTTTTCCGTCTCGTAAGTGAAACGCAGCACGGAACTCTGCTCAAATGCCTCCTTCAGCTCCTGCAGATGTCTGACATCAGGTACCTGTGTAAAAATGTCGTCAACATACCTTCAGTATATGGCCGGTTTCAAGTTCATGTCGACTAAGACTTTTTGCTCGATGGTACCCATGTAGAAGTTTGCAAACAGGACACCTAGGGGAGAACCCATGGCGACCCCATCTACTTGCTTATACATGTGCCCATCCGGGCTCAAGAAGGGTGCCTCTTTAGTACAAGCTTGGAGTAGTTTCCTCAGAATACTTTCTGGCATGTCAAGAGTACAGGCTGGATCACGATACACTCTGTCGGCTATCATTCCAATTGTCTCGTCCACAGGTACGTTGGTAAACAGCGATTCTACGTCCAACGAGGCTCTTATCCCTGTGGCCCGTGTGCCCCGCAGTAAGTCCACAAATTCCTTTGGAGACTTCAGGCTGAAGGCGCAAGGAACATAAGGAGTCAGCAGGCCGTTGAGTCGCTTCGCCAGTCTGTACGTGGGTGTGGGTATCTGGCTAATGATTGGCCGAAGTGGGTTTCCAGGCTTGTGCGTCTTGACATTTCCATACGCATATCCAGGTTTATATTCCCCAATGATCTTTGTCAGGTGGAGTCCGGATTTCTTGGCGTTCACAGTTTCGATCAGTTTGTTGACCTTACGAGACGGAAAAGGATGGGAAGCTGCCTTTTCTAGATGTAACAGTCATGGAAAAGGGCGGAGGTTTCCACACTGCAGTCTACACTAAGGAAACAAACATAGGAATGTGCCTAAATGCCAACAGCGACTGCCCTGACAGGTACAAGAGGAGTGTTGTTAACGCATACGTCGACCGTGCTCTCAGCCACAGCTCAGAATGGAAGCAAGTCGACGAAGAACTCTGTAGGGTAAGGCAGGTCCTAGTCAATACCGGCTTCTCCAATGGTTTCATCGAAGACATCATAAGAAGGAAAGTGAAAAGCCATGCAACCTCTGAAGAGACAACTAACACAACACCTATACCCCCTATTAGACTATTTCACAGGAACTTCTTTTCCACAGCTCATAAAACGGAGGAAAGGGTCCTGAAAGATATTGTTAATAGAAACGTTATCCCTACAGACAAAAATCAGAGGATACAACTGACGATTTACTATAAAACCAGAAAAACGGCCAGCCTACTCATGAGAAACTCTCCAGACACAAAACAGAACGCTTTAAAAGAGACTAACGTCGTCTATGCCTTCAAATGCCCACTTGGGGACTGTAAGCTCCAAAAAACCCAGTATATAGGCAAGACAACAACATCTCTTTCTAGGCGTTTAACGATTCATAAGCAACAGGGCTCCATTAAGGAACATATAATCTCTTCCCATAACCAAACCATCGCCAGAGAAATCCTAGTAAACAACACAGAAATCATCGATAGATACAGCGATAGCAGGCGGCTTGACGTTTGCGAGGCACTACACATCAAGAAGTCAACACCAGCAATCAACAGCCAATTATTGCACAACTATATTCTACCCACCTCAAGACTCCACTCCAATATAGAAGCATCAAGAAATATGGACCAATAGGCTTTCTACAAACACTTCTATTCAATACCTATTGTTTTTGTTCTGTCTTGTGTTGATACTTTTAATACCCTATTAATATCCCATCTTGTTCTAATGCCACATCACCCTTCCCACCTCACTCAAATGTAGATATAAACTCAGAGATACGTAAGTTCTAATCAGTTGTGTATTTGTGAAGTCTTTGAAAATGTAATAAGTTTTACGAAACGCGCCCGTGTCGCGTCAGACTAGAAATAAAAATGAATTTTGGAGAAGTGATTTTTGATTTACCTCCAACAGTGAAGCGTAATGTACGAAAGATTGAGAAAATTCGTGTTTGAATTATTAATCTTACTTTTTCGGTCATATTTAATAATATATATATATATATATATATATATATATATATATATATATATATATATATATATATATATATATATATATATATATATATATATATATATATATAATGTCGTACCTTGTAGCCAGAACGCACTTCTTAGCCTATTATGCAAGGCCCGATTTGCCTAATAAGCCAAGTTTTCATGAATTAATTGTTTTTCGGCAACCTTACCTACCTACCTAACCTAACCTAACTTTTTCGGCTACCTAACCTAACCTAACCTATAAAGATAGGTTAGGTTAGGTTAGGTAGGGTTGGTTAGGTTCGGTCATATATCTACGTTAATTATAACTCCAATAAAAAAAGTTGACCTCATACATAATGAAATGGGTACCTTTATCATTTCATAAGAAAAAAAATTTGAGAAAATATATTAATTCAGGAAAACTTGGCTTATTAGGCAAATCGGGCCTTGCATAGTAGGCCGAGAAGTGCGTTCTGGCTACTTGGTACGACATATATATATATATATATAATTATATATATATATATATATATATATATATATATATATATATATGTATATATATATATATATATATATATATATATATATATATATATATATATATATATATATATATATATATATATATATATATATATATATATGCACATATATATATAATTATATTATTTTATTTAATATGACCGAGTAAGTAAGATAAATATTTCTAACACGAATTTTCTCGATCTTGTTTCTTTTCACTGTTGATGGTAATTGAAAAATCCATTCTCCAAAATTCATTTTTATTCTTTTTTTTATTTTTATATATTTTTATTTTTATTTATTTTTATTCACTAGTCTGACGTGACACTTGAACGCGTTTCGTAATAACTTATTACATTTTCAAAGAGTTGTATGTGTGTGTACACACACACAACTATTACCTACAAACACTAACCAGAGTTCTTACTTATGCTATGATATAAACAGCTTGTTTAAACCTAACCTAACCAACCAACCAACCAACCAACCTAAGTAACCTACCTAACCAACCAACCTAACCAACCCAACCAACCTAACCTAACCAACCCAACCTAACCAACCCACCTAACCAACCTAACCAACCAACCAACCTAGGCAACCTAATCTATCCAACCACACAACCAACCAACCCAAACAACCAACCTAACCAAACCAACCAACCTAACCAACCAACCAAAGCTATCTAACTTAACCAACCAACCTAACCAACGAACCTAAGCTATCTAACTTAACCAACCAACCTAACCAACCTAACCTAACCAACCACCTAACTAACCAATCTAATCAACCAACCAACCTAGGCAACCTAATCTAACCAACCAACCAGGCTAACCAACCAACCCAACCAACCAACCTAACCAACCAACCTAAGCTATCTAACTTAACCAACCAACCAATCTAATCAACCACCCCTAATCAACCAACCTAACCAACCTAACCTAACCAACCTAACCTAACCAACCCACCTAATCAACCACCCCTAATCAACCAACCTAACCAACCTAACCTAACCAACCAATCCAACCAATCCAACCAACCCAACCAACCTAACCAACCAACCAATCTAATCAACCACCCCTAATCAACCAACCTAACCAACCCAACCTAACCAACCAATCCAACCAACCAATCCAACCAATCCAACCAACCAAACCAACCTACCTAAGCTATCTAACTTAACCAACCAACCTAACCAACCAACCAATCTAATCAACCACCCCTAATCAACCAACCTAATCAACCAACTTAATCAACCAACCTAACCAACCAACCTAACTAAGATAACCTAACCAACCAACCTAACCAACCAACATAATCAACCAATGTAACCAACCTAACCAACCAACCAACCTAACCAACCTAACCTAACCAACCAACCTAACCTAACCTAACCAACCAACCTAACCAACCAAGTAACCTAACCAACCAACCCAACCAACCTTACCTAACCAACCAACTTAATCAACCAACCTAATCAACCAACCTAATCAACCAACCTAATCAACCAACCTAATCAACCAACCTAACCAACCAACACAACCAACCAACCCAACCAACCCAACCAACCAACCCAACCAACCAACCTAATCAACCAACCTAACCTAACCAACCAAACCTAACCAACCAACCAACCTAACCTAACCAACCAACTTAATCAACCAACCTAATCAACCAATGTAACCAACCTAACCTAACCAACCTAACCTAACCAACTAACCTAACCAACCTAACCAACCAACCTAACCTTACCTAACCAACCAACCTAACCAACCAAGTAACCTAACCTTACCTAACGAACCAACCTAACCTAACCAACCAAGTAACCTAACCAACCAACCTAATCAACCAATGTAACTAACCTAACCTAACAAACCTAACCAACCTAACCAACCTAACCTAAGTAACCAACCTAAGCAACCTAACCTAACCAACCAAACCTAACCAACCAAACCTAACCAACCAACCTAACCAACCAACCTAACCAACCTAATCAACCAACCTAACCAACCAACCAACCTAACCAACCAACCAACCTAACTAACCAACCTAAGCTATCTAACCTAACTAACCAACCTAACCTAACCAACCAACCTAAGCTATCTAACCTAACCAAGCAACCTAACCAACCAACCTAACCAAGGAACCTAACCAACCAACCAACCTAATCAACCAACCTAAGCTATCTAACTAACCAACCAACCTAACTAACCAACTTAACCAACGTAAGCTATCTAACCTAACCAACCAACCGAATGGTTGCAAGTACAGGGCACAGATTTCTCTGTGTGTCCCCTCCTGTAGGAGCATCAGTTTCGATAGATTCTCTGGATAGCCGAAGATTGATTGATTACCAACCTAATTAACCTAAACAACCAACCTAACCAACCTAAGCAACCAACCTAACCAACCTAACTGACCAACCAACCTAACCAACCGAAGCTATCTAACCTAACCAACCAACCTAAGCTATCTAACCTAACCAACCAACCTAAGCTATCTAACCTAACCAACCAACCTAAGCTATGTAACCTAACCAACCAACCTAACCAGGGAACCTAACCAACCAACCAACTAACCAACGTAACCAACCAACCTAAGCTATCCAACCAACCAACCAACCTAACCAACCAACCTAACCAAGGAACCTAACCAAGGAACCTAACCAACCAACCAACGTAACCAACCAACCTAAGCAATGTAACCTAACCTAACCTAAGGTTGAGCAACCTAACCTGAGCAACCTAACCTGAGCAACCGAACCTGAGCAACCTAACCTGAGCAACCTAACCTGAGCAACCGAACCTGAGCAACCTAACCTGAGCAACCTAACCTGAGCAACCGAACCTGAGCAACCTAACCTGAGCAACCTAACCTGAGCAACCGAACCTGAGCAATCTAACCTGAGCAACCTAACCTGAGCAACCTAACCTGAGCAACCGAACCTGAGCAATCTAACCTGAGCAACCGAACCTGAGCAATCTAACCTGAGCAACCGAACCTGAGCAACCGAACCTGAGCAATCTAACCTGAGCAACCTAACCTGAGCAACCGAACCTGAGCAACCTAACCTGAGCAACCTAACCTGAGCAACCTAACCTGAGCAACCTAACCTGAGCAACCTAACCTGAGCAACCTAACCTGAGCAACCTAACCTGAGCAACCTAACCTGAGCAACCTAACCTGAGCAACCTAACCTGAGCAACCGAACCTGAGCAATCTAACCTGAGCAACCTAACCTGAGCAACCTAACCTGAGCAATCTAACCTGAGCAACCTAACCTGAGCAACCGAACCTGAGCAATCTAACCTGAGCAACCTAACCTGAGCAACCTAACCTGAGCAACCGAACCTGAGCAATCTAACCTGAGCAACCTAACCTGAGCAACCTAACCTGAGCAACCTAACCTGAGCAACCTAACCTGAGCAACCGAACCTGAGCAATCTAACCTGAGCAACCTAACCTGAGCAACCGAACCTGAGCAATCTAACCTGAGCAACCTAACCTGAGCAACCGAACCTGAGCAACCGAACCTGAGCAACCTAACCTGAGCAACCTAACCTGAGCAACCTAACCTGAGCAACCTAACCTGAGCAACCTAACCTGAGCAACCTAACCTGAGCAACCTAACCTGAGCAACCTAACCAGAGCAACCTAACCTGAGCAACCGAACCTGAGCAATCTAACCTGAGCAACCTAACCTGAGCAACCTAACCTGAGCAATCTAACCTGAGCAACCTAACCTGAGCAACCGAACCTGAGCAATCTAACCTGAGCAACCTAACCTGAGCAACCTAACCTGAGCAACCTAACCTGAGCAATCTAACCTGAGCAACCTAACCTGAGCAACCTAACCTGAGCAACCGAACCTGAGCAATCTAACCTGAGCAACCGAACCTGAGCAACCTAACCTGAGCAATCTAACCTGAGCAACCTAACCTGAGCAACCTAACCTGAGCAACCTAACCTGAGCAACCGAACCTGAGCAATCTAACCTGAGCAACCGAACCTGAGCAACCTAACCTGAGCAATCTAACCTGAGCAACCTAACCTGAGCAACCTAACCTGAGCAACCGAACCTGAGCAATCTAACCTGAGCAACCGAACCTGAGCAATCTAACCTGAGCAACCTAACCTGAGCAACCGAACCTGAGCAATCTAACCTGAGCAACCTAACCTGAGCAACCTAACCTGAGCAACCGAACCTGAGCAACCTAACCTGAGCAATCTAACCTGAGCAACCGAACCTGAGCAATCTAACCTGAGCAACCTAACCTGAGCAACCGAACCTGAGCAATCTAACCTGAGCAACCTAACCTGAGCAACCTAACCTGAGCAACCTAACCTGAGCAACCTAACCTGAGCAATCTAACCTGAGCAACCTAACCTGAGCAACCGAACCTGAGCAATCTAACCTGAGCAACCTAACCTGAGCAACCTAACCTGAGCAACCGAACCTGAGCAACCTAACCAACCAACCTAACCTAACCAACCAACCTAACCTGAGCAACCGAACCTGAGCAACCTAACCTGAGCAACCTAACCTGAGCAACCGAACCTGAGCAACCGAACCTGAGCAACTTAACCTGAGCAACCTAACCTGAGCAACCTAACCTGAGCAACCTAACCTGAGCAACCTAACCAACCAACCAACCAACCTAACCAACCAACCTAACCAACCAACCTAACCTAACCAACCTAACCTAACCAACCAACCAACCTAACCAACCAACCAAACCAACCAACCAACCTAACCTAACCAACCAACCAACCTAACCAACCAACCTAACCAACCAACCTAACCTAACCAACCGACCTAACCAACCAACCAACCAACCTAACCAACCAACCAACCTAACCAACCGACCTAACCAACCAACCTAACCTAACCAACCACCCAACCTAACCAACCAACCAACCTAACCAACCAACCTAACCTAACCAACCAACCTAACCAACCAACCTAACCTAACCAACCTAACCTAACCAACCAACCTAACCTAACCAACCTAACCTAACCAACCAACCTAACCTACCTAACCAACCAACCGACCTAACCAACCAACCGACCTAACCAACCAACCTAACCTAACCAACCAACCTAACCAACCAACCAACCTAACCAACCAACCAACCTAACCAACCAACCAACCTAACCTAACCAACCAACGTAACCAACCGACCTAACCAACCAACCGACCTAACCAACCAACCTAACAAACCAACCTAACCTAACCAACCAACCTCACCAACCAACCTAACCTAACCAACCAACCTGACCTAACCTAACCTAACCTAACCTGTGTTTGTGTTTGCTGGTACAGTTGCTGTTGCGGCTGCGTTTGCTGGTACAGTTGCTGTTGTGGCTGTGTTTGCTGGTACAGTTGCTGTTGTGGCTGTGTTTGCTGGTACAGTTGCTGTTGTGGCTGTACTTGTTGGTACAGTTGCTGTTGTGGCTGTACTTGTTGGTACAGTTGCTGTTGTGGCTGTACTTGTTGGTACAGTTGCTGTTGTGACTGTGTTTGCTGGTACAGATGCTGTTGTGACTGTGTTTGCTGGTACAGATGCTGTTGTGACTGTGTTTGCTGGTACAGATGCTGTTGTGACTGTGTTTGCTGGTTCAGATGCTGTTGTGGCTGTGTTTGCTGGTACAGATGCTGTTGTGACTGTGTTTGCTGGTACAGTTGCTGTTGTGACTGTGTTTGCTGGTACAGTTGCTGTTGTGACTGTGTTTGCTGGTACAGTTGCTGTTGTGGCTGTGTTTGCTGGTACAGATGCTGTTGTGACTGTGTTTGCTGGTACAGTTGCTGTTGTGGCTGTGTTTGCTGGTACAGTTGCTGTTGTGACTGTGTTTGCTGGTACAGATGCTGTTGTGACTGTGTTTGCTGGTACAGATGCTGTTTTGGCTGTGTTTGCTGGTACAGTTGCTGTTGTGACTGTGTTTGCTGGTACAGATGCTGTTGTGACTGTGTTTGCTGGTACAGATGCTGTTGTGGCTGTGTTTGCTGGTACAGTTGCTGTTGTGGCTGTGTTTGCTGGTACAGTTGCTGTTGTGACTGTGTTTGCTGGTACAGATGCTGTTGTGACTGTGTTTGCTGGTACAGTTGCTGTTGTGGCTGTACTTGTTGGTACAGTTGCTGTTGTGGCTGTACTTGTTGGTAAAGTTGCTGTTGTGGCTGTACTTGCTGGTCTGGCTGGTGTGGGGGGTCTGGCTGGTGTGGGAGGTCTGGCTGGTGTGGGAGGTCTGGCTGGTGTGGGGGGTCTGGCTGGTGTGGGGGTCTGGCAGTTATTTCTACAAACCTAGCCTAAACTAACCTAACTTAACCTGCAAACCTAGCCTATTTCCTAGTCAAAACAAACATATCCTAATCTAAGCTAACCTAACCTAACCTAACGTAACTAACTCCTGGATACCTATTTACTGTTAGGTGAATAGATGTATTCGGTGATAGGAAACGCTACCTACAATTACAGCCCTTCTTCTTTTTCTATTTCTACAAACCTAGCCTATTTCCTAGCCTAAACTAACCTAACCTAAGGTAATCTAACTAACTCCTGGATACCTATTTACTGCTACGTGAACAGAGAAGACACGCTACCAACAATTACTGCCCTATTTCTATTTCAACAAAAATAGCCTATTTCTTAGCCTAAACTAATCTAACCTAATTAAACCTAACCTACCCTAATCTAACCTTACCTATATATATACTTCACTACTCACTATCATCATCACTACCACACTACTCACTAACATCATCACTACCTCACTACTCACCATCATCATCACTATCACAATACTCACTAACATCATCACTACCTCACTACTCACCATCATCATTACCTCACTACTCACCATCACTACCACACTACTCACCATCATCACTACCACACTACTCACCATCATCATCATTACCTCACTACTCACCATCACTACCACACTACTCACCATCATCACTACCTCACTACTCACTAACATCATCACTTCCTCACTAATCACCATCATCATCACTACCTCTCTACTCACCATCATCATCACTACCTCTCTACTCACCATCATCATTACCTCACTACTCACCATCATCATCACTACCTCACCATCATCATCACTACCTCTCTACTCACCATCATCATCACTACCTTTCTACTCACCATCATCATCATTACCTCACTACTAACCATCATCATCACTACCTCACTATCATCATCATCATCATTACCTCACTACTCACCATCACTACCACACTACTCACCATCATCACTACCTCACTACTCACCATCACTACCACACTACTCACTACCTCACTACTCACTAACATCATCACTTCCTCACTACTCACTATCATCATCACTACTCACCATCATCACTACTCACCATCATCACTACCACACTACTCATAAACATCATCACTACCACACTACTCACCATCATCACTACCACACTAATCATAAACATCATCACTACCACACTACTCACCATCATCACTACCACACTACTCTTAACCATCATCACTACCTCACCATCATCATCACTACCACACTACTCACCATCATCACTACCACACTACTCTTAACCATCATCACTACCTCACCATCATCATCACTACCTCACTACTCACCATCATCACTACCACAATACTCACCATCATCATCACTACCACAATACTCACGATCAACATCACTAACCACACTACTTAGCAACACCATCACTACCTCACTACTCACCATCATCATCACTATCACACTACTCACCATCATCATCACTACCTCACTATTCACCATCATCATCACTACCTCACTACTCACTATCATCATCACTACTACAATACTCACGATCAACATCACTAACCACACTACTCACTATCATCATCACTACCACACTACTCACCATCATCACTACCATACTATTCACTATCATCACTACCTCACTACTCACCATTATCACTACCACTACTCTCTATCATCACTTCTCACCATCAGCATCACTACCTCACTATCATCATCACTACCACACTACTCACCATCATCATCACTACCACACTATTCACTATCATCATCACTACCTCACTACTCACCATCATCATCACTACCACACTACTCACCATTATCATAACTACCTCACTACTCACTATCATCATCACTATCACACTACTCACCATCATCATCACTACCACACTACTCACAAACATCACTTCTATCACTACTCACCATCATCATCACTACCACACTACTCACCATCATCATCACTACCACACTACTCACCATCATCATCACTACCTCACTACTCACTATCAATATCACTACCTCACTACTCACCATCATCACTACCTCACTACTCACTATCATCATCACTACTCACCATCATCATCACTACCACACTATTCACTATCATTATCACTACCACACTACTCACCATCATCATCACTACCACACTATTCACTATCATCATCACTACCTCACTATCACCATCACTACCTCATTATCATAATAACTACCACACTACTCACCATCATCATCACTACCACACTATTCACTATCATCATCACTACTCACTATCATCACTTCTATCACTTCTCACCATCATCATCACAACCACACTATTCACCATCATCACTACTACACTACTCACTATCATCATCACTACCACACTATTCACTATCATCATCACTACCACACTACTCACCATCATCATCTTTACCTCACTACTCACCATCATCATCACTACATCACTATCATCATCACTACCACACTACTCACCATCATCATCACTACCACACTACTCACCATCATCATCACTACCTCACTACTCACCATCATCATCACTACCTCACTACTCACTATCATCATCACTACCTCACTACTCACCATCATCACTACCACACTACTCACTATCATCCCTTCTCACCATCATCATCACTACCTCACTACTCACTATCATCATCACTACCACACTATTCACCATCATCATCACTACCACACTTCACTATCATCATCACTACCACACTACTCACCATCATCATCACTACCTCACTACTCACCATCATCATCACTACCACACTACTCACCATCATCATCACTTCCTCACTACTCACCATCATCATCACTACCACACTACTCACCATCATCATCACTACCACACTTCACCATCATCATCACTACCTCACTACTCACTATCATCATCACTACCACACTATTCACTATCATCATCACTACCACACTACTCACCATCATCATCACTACCACACTACTCACCATCATCATCACTACCTCACTACTCACCATCATCACTTCTCACTATCACTACTCACCGAGTAGTGTGGTAGTGATGATAGTGAGTAGTGTGGTAGTGATGATGGTGAGTAGTGTTGTAGTGATGATGTTTATGAGTAGTGTGGTAGTGATGATGGTGGGTAGTGATAATGGTGAGTAGTGATGATGATGATGATGGTGAGTAGTGAGGAAGTGATGATGTTAGTGAGTAGTGAGGAAATGATGATGGTGGTGAGTAGAGAAGTAGTGATGATGATGGTGAGTAGTGAGGTAGTGATGATGGTGAGTAGTGTGGTAGTGATGGTGAGTAGTGAGGTAATGTTGATGATGGTGAGTAGTGAGGTAATGATGACGATGGCGAGTAGTGTGGTAGTGATGATTTTAGTGAGTAGAGAGGTAGTGATGATGATGGTGAGTAGAGAGGTAGTGATGATGATGGTGAGTAGTGAGGTAATGATGATGATGGCGAGTAGTGTGGTAGTGATGATGTTAGTGAGTAGAGAGGTAGTGATGATGATGGTGAGTAGAGAGGTAGTGATGATGATGGTGAGGTAGTGATGATGATGGTGAGTAGTGAGGTAATGATGATGGTGATTAGAGAGGTAGTGATGATGATGGTGAGTAGAGAGGTAGTGATGATGATGGTGAGTAGTGAGGTAGTGATGATGTTAGTGAGTAGTGTGGTAGTGATGATGATGGTGAGTAGTGAGGTAGTGATGATGTTAGTGAGTATTGTGGTAGTGATGATGATGGTGAGTAGTGAGGTAGTGATGATGTTAGTGAGTATTGTGGTAGTGATGATGATGGTGAGTAGTGAGGTAGTGATGATGTTAGTGAGTAGTGTGGTAGTGATGATGATGGTGAGTAGTGAGGTAGTGATGATGATGGTGAGTAGAGAGGTAGTGATGATGATGGTGAGTAGTGAGGTAGTGATGATGTTAGTGAGTATTGTGGTAGTGATGATGATGGTGAGTAGTGAGGTAGTGATGATGATGGTGAGTAGAGAGGTAGTGATGATGATTGTGAGTAGTGAGGTAGTGATGATGTTAGTGAGTAGTGTGGTAGTGATGATGATGGTGAGTAGAGAGGTAGTGATGATGTTAGTGAGTAGAGAGGTAGTGATGATGATGGTGAGTTGAGAGGTAGTGATGATGATGGTGAGGTAGTGATGATGATGGTGAGGTAGTGATGATGATGGTGAGTAGTGAGGTAATGATGATGGTGAGTAGAGAGGTAGTGATGATGATGGTGAGTAGAGAGGTAGTGATGATGATGGTGAGTAGTGAGGTAGTGATGATGTTAGTGAGTAGTGTGGTAGTGATGATGATAGTGAGTAGTGAAGTATATATATAGGTAAGGTTAGATTAGGTTAGGTTAGGTTTAATTAGGTTAGATTAGTTTAGGCTAAGAAATAGGCTATTTTTGTTGAAATAGAAATAGGGCAGTAATTGTTGGTAGCGTGTCTTCTCTGTTCACGTAGCAGTAAATAGGTATCCAGGAGTTAGTTAGATTACCTTAGGTTAGGTTAGTTTAGGCTAGGAAATAGGCTAGGTTTGTAGAAATAGAAAAAGAAGAAGGGCTGTAATTGTAGGTAGCGTTTCCTATCACCGAATACATCTATTCACCTAACAGTAAATAGGTATCCAGGAGTTAGTTACGTTAGGTTAGGTTAGGTTAGGTTAGCTTAGATTAGGTTATGTTTGTTTTGACTAGGAAATAGGCTAGGTTTGCAGGTTAAGTTAGGTTAGTTTAGGCTAGGTTTGTAGAAATAGAAATAGAAAAAGGGCTGTAATTGTTGGTAGCCTATCTAACCTAACCAAGCAACCTAACCAACCAACCTAATCAACCAACGTAACCAACCAACCTAATCAACCAACGTAACCAACCAACCTAATCAACCAACCTAACCAACCAACCTAACCAACCAACCTAACCAACGTAACCAACCAACCTAACCAATGTAACCAACCAACCTAACCAACGTAACCAACCAACCTAACCAATGTAACCAACCTAAGCAACCAACCTAACCAACCTAACCTAACCAACCAACCAACCTAACCAACCAACCAACCTAACCTAACCTAACCTAACCTAACCAACCTAACAAACCAACCAACCAACCTAAGCTATCTAACCTAACCAACCAACCTAAGCTATCTAACCTAACCAACCAACCTAAGCTATCTAACCTAACCAAGCAACCTAACCAAGCTACCTAACCAACCAACCTAAGCAACCAACCTAAGCAACCAACCTAAGCAACCAACCTAAGCAACCTAACCTAACCAACCAAACCTAACCAACCAACCTAAGCAACCAACCTAAGCAACCAACCTAAGCAACCAACCTAAGCAACCTAACCTAACCAACCTAACCTAACAAACCAACCTAACCAACCAACCTAACCTAACCAACCAACCTAACAAACCAACCTAACCAACCTAACCTAACAAACCAACCTAACCCAACAAACCAACCTAACCAACCTAACCTAACCAACCAACCTAACCAACCAACCTAACCAACCAACCTAACCTAACCTAACCTAACCAACCTAACCTAACAAACCAACCTAACCAACCAACCTAACAAACCAACCTAACCAACCAACCTAACAAACCAACCTAACAAACCAACCAACCTAACCAACGTAACCAACCAACCAACGTAACCTAACCAATGTAATAACGTAACCAACTTAAGTTGGTTAGTGATACTAACCAACTACTAACACTGCTAACAACAATGGTACTAATGATGATGATGACGTAATAACGTAACCAACCTAATGATGATGATGACGTAATAACGTAACCAACCTAAGCAACCAACCTAAGCAACCTAACCTAACCAACCAACCTAACCAACCAACCAACCTAACCAACCAACCTAACCAACCAACGTAACTAACCTAACCAACCAACCTAAGCTATCTAATCTAACCAAGCAACCTAACCAACCAACCTAACCAAGGAACCTAACCAACCAACCAACCTAACCAACCTAAGCTATCTAACCTAACCAACCAACCTAACTAACCTAACCAACCAACCTAACCAACCTAACCAACCAACCTAACCAAGGAACCTAACCAACCTAAGCTATCTAACCTAACCAACCAACCTAACTAACCTAACCAACCAACCTAACCAACGTAACCAACCTAACCAACTAACCTAACAAACGAACCAACCTAACCTAACCAACCTAACTATCTAACCTAACCAACCAACCTAACCTAACCTAACCTAACCAACCAACCCAACCTAACCTAACCAACCAACCTAACCAACCAACCTAACCTAACCAACCAACCTAACCTAACCAACCAACCTAACCAACCAACCTTAACCTAACCAACCAACCTAACCAACCTAACCTAACCAACCTAACAAACGAACCTAACTAACCAACCAACCTAACCAACCAACCTAACTATCTAACCTAACCAACCAACCTAACCTAACCTAACCTAACCAACCAACCCAACCTAACCTAACCAACCAACCTAACCTAACCAACCAACCAACCCAACCTAACCTAACCAACCAACCTAAGCAATCTAACCTAACCAACCAACCTAACCAACCAACCAACCTAACCAACCTAACCTAACCAACCAACCTAAGCTATCTAACCTAACCAACCAACCTAAGCTATCTAACCTAACCAACCAACCTAAGCTATCTAACCTAACCAAGCAACCTAACCAACCAACCTAACCAACCAACCTAACCAACCAACCTAACCAACCAACCAACCTAACCAACCAACCTAAGCAATGTAACCTAACCTGAGCAACCTAACCTAACCAACGTAACCAACCAACCTAAGCAATGTAACCTAACCTGAGCAACCTAACCTGAGCAACCTAACCTGAGCAACCTAGCCTGAGCAACCTAACCTGAGCAACCTAACCTAACCAACCAACCTAACCAACCAACCTAACCAACCTAACCTAACCAACCTAACCTAACCAACCTAACCAACCAACCTAACCAACCAACCTAACCAACCAACCAACCAACCTAACCAACCAACCAACCTAACCAACCAACCAACCTAACCAACCAACCAACCTAACCAGCCAACCTAACCTAACCAACCAACCTAACCAATCAACCTAACCTAACCAACCAACCTAACCTAACCAACCTAACCAACCAACCTTAACCTAACCAACCAACCTAACCAACCAACCTAACCTAACCAACCAACCTAACCAACCAACCTAACCAACCAACCTAACCTAACCAACCAACCTAACCAACCAACCTAACCAACCAGCCTTAACCTAACCAACCTAACCTAACCAACCAACCTAACCAACCAACCTAACCTAACCAACCAACCTAACCAACCAACCAACCTAACCAACCAACCAACCTAACCAACCAACCAACCTAACCAACCAACCTAACCTGAGCAACCTAACCTGAGCAACCTAACCTAACCAACCAACCTAACCAACCAACCTAACCAACCAACCTAACCTAACCAACCAACCTAACCTACCTAACCTAACAAACCAACCTAACCCAACAAACCAACCTAACCAACCTAACCTAACCAACCAACCTAACCAACCAACCTAACCAACCAACCTAACCTAACCTAACCTAACCAACCTAACCTAACAAACCAACCTAACCAACCAACCTAACAAACCAACCTAACCAACCAACCTAACAAACCAACCTAACAAACCAACCAACCTAACCAACGTAACCAACCAACCAACGTAACCTAACCAATGTAATAACGTAACCAACTTAAGTTGGTTAGTGATACTAACCAACTACTAACACTGCTAACAACAATGGTACTAATGATGATGATGACGTAATAACGTAACCAACCTAATGATGATGATGACGTAATAACGTAACCAACCTAAGCAACCAACCTAAGCAACCTAACCTAACCAACCAACCTAACCAACCAACCAACCTACCAACCTAACCAACCAACCTAACCAACCAACGTAACTAACCTAACCAACCAACCTAAGCTATCTAATCTAACCAAGCAACCTAACCAACCAACCTAACCAAGGAACCTAACCAACCAACCAACCTAACCAACCTAAGCTATCTAACCTAACCAACCAACCTAACTAACCTAACCAACCAACCTAACCAACGTAACCAACCTAACCAACCAACCTAACCAAGGAACCTAACCAACCTAAGCTATCTAACCTAACCAACCAACCTAACTAACCTAACCAACCAACCTAACCAACGTAACCAACCTAACCAACTAACCTAACCTAACCAACCAACCTAACCTAACCTAACCTAACCAACCAACCCAACCTAACCTAACCAACCAACCTAACCAACCAACCTAACCTAACCAACCAACCTAACCTAACCAACCAACCTAACCAACCAACCTTAACCTAACCAACCAACCTAACCAACCTAACCTAACCAACCTAACAAACGAACCTAACTAACCAACCAACCTAACCAACCAACCCAACCTAACCTAACCAACCAACCTAACCTAACCTAACCTAACCTAACCAACCAACCCAACCTAACCTAACCAACCAACCTAACCTAACCAACCAACCAACCCAACCTAACCTAACCAACCAACCTAAGCAATCTAACCTAACCAACCAACCTAACCAACCAACCAACCTAACCAACCTAACCAACCTAACCTAACCAACCAACCTAAGCTATCTAACCTAACCAACCAACCTAAGCTATCTAACCTAACCAACCAACCTAAGCTATCTAACCTAACCAAGCAACCTAACCAACCAACCTAACCAACCAACCTAACCAACCAACCTAACCAACCTAACCAACCAACCAACCTAACCAACCAACCTAACCAACCAACCTAACCTAACCTAACCAACCAACCTAACCAACCAACCTAACCAACCAACCTAACCAACCAACCAACCTAACCAACCAACCTAAGCAATGTAACCTAACCTGAGCAACCTAACCTAACCAACGTAACCAACCAACCTAAGCAATGTAACCCTAACCTGAGCAACCTAACCTGAGCAACCTAACCTGAGCAACCTAGCCTGAGCAACCTAACCTGAGCAACCTAACCTGAGCAACCTAACCAACCAACCTAACCAACCTAACCTAACCAACCTAACCAACCAACCTAACCAACCAACCTAACCAACCAACCAACCAACCAACCAACCAACCTAACCAACCAACCAACCTAACCAACCAACCAACCTAACCAACCAACCAACCTAACCAGCCAACCTAACCAACCAACCTTAACCTAACCAACCAACCTAACCAACCAACCTAACCTAACCAACCAACCTAACCTAACCAACCAACCTAACCAACCAACCTAACCAACCAACCTAACCAACCAACCTAACCTAACCAACCAACCTAACCAACCAGCCTTAACCTAACCAACCTAACCTAACCAACCAACCTAACCAACCAACCTAACCTAACCAACCAACCTAACCAACCAACCAACCTAACCAACCAACCAACCTAACCAACCAACCTAACCTGAGCAACCTAACCTGAGCAACCTAACCTAACCAACCAACCTAACCAACCAACCTAACCAACCAACCTAACCTAACCAACCAACCTAACCTAACCAACCAACCTAACCAACCAACCTTAACCTAACCAACCAACCTAACCTAACCAACCAACCTAACCTAACCAACCTAACCAACCAACCAACCTAACCAACCAACCGAACTAACCAACCTAACCAACCAACCAACCTAACCAACCAACCTAACCAACCAACCAACCTAACCAACCAACCTAACCAACCAACCAACCTAACCAACCAACCTAACCAACCAACCTAACCAACCAACCTAACCAACCAACCAACCTAACCAACCAACCTAAGCAATGTAACCTAACCTGAGCAACCTAACCTAACCAACGTAACCAACCAACCTAAGCAATGTAACCCTAACCTGAGCAACCTAACCTGAGCAACCTAACCTGAGCAACCTAGCCTGAGCAACCTAACCTGAGCAACCTAACCTGAGCAACCTAACCAACCAACCTAACCTAACCAACCAACCTAACCAACCAACCTAACCAACCAACCTAACCTAACCTAACCAACCAACCTAACCAACAACCTAACCAACCAACCTAACCTAACCAACCTAACCTAACCAACCAACCAACCTAACCTAACCAACCAACCTAACCAACAACCTAACCAACCAACCTAACCAACCAACCTAACCTAACTAACCAACCTAACCAACCAACCGACCTAACCAACCAACCGACCTAACCAACCAACCTAACCAACCAACCAACCTAACCAACCAACCTTACCAACCTAATTATGTTATTATATTATTATTATTATTATATTATTATTATTATTATATATTATATTATTATATTATTATTATTATATATTATATTATATTATTATTATTATTATTATATATTATATTATTATTATACAACCTTCTTATTATTATACAATCAACTCCCTTCTTATTATCTGACACCAACCTTCGGTTCGTGTCAGAGTCCATGAGTGTCCGTGTGCGTGTCCGTGTGAGTGTCCGTGTCCGTGTATCCAAGGGGTTTTGGGTCCAGGAAGCTATTTGTGTCGACCCAAATTGCCTCCCTTCTCCCCACCTGAAATCCAGGTGGATTGAAAGACCTGCCCGAGGTCAGTGGATCCAGGTATCCGTCCGTGGCCCCCCGGACTTCAACCCTTCCCCACATTCCAAGGAGTCGGTCAATCAATCTTCAGCTATCCAGAGAATCTATCGAAACTGATGCTCCTACAGGAGGGGACACACAGAGAAATCTGTGCCCTGTACTTGCAACCGTTCCGACAGGCTCGAACGCAGATCTATCCGGATTAGGAACTTGTTCTATCCGACTAGGCCACGCTGGAGTTGCCTTCTGAATCAAATTTGGCACTTGTATTTATATCTCATAGCAAGGTTAGTTAGTGTCTATTTATCAACAGTTGCAATGATTGATATGTTAAGTTGTTAATTTGTGTTGACAGTTAGAAATACCAGACAGCTTTGTTTGATAAGGTTGCAGTCCCGTGAGGCAGTGTTATGGATGAATATTGGAGAATTTAGGCTAACTGACATGTGTGTGTGTGTGTGTGTGTGTACTCACCTAGTTGTACTCACCTAGTTGTGTTTGCGGGGGTTGAGCTCTGGCTCTTTGGTCCCGCCTCTCAACCGTCAATCAACAGGTATACAGATTCCTGAGCCTATTGGGCTCTATCATATCTACACTTGAAACTGTGTATGGAGTCAGCCTCCACCACATCACCTCCTAATGCATTCCATTTGTCAACCACTCTGACACTAAACAAGTTCTTTCAAATATCTCTGTGGCTCATTTGGGCACTCAGTTTCCACCTGTGTCCCCTGTGTCAACCGACTGTCTCACCACTCGGCTGTTAAAGGCTTTGTCTCAGGTTAGTGTGGGTCACCCAGGTGTGGGAGGAGACACAGGTGTGGGTGTTGGTGCAGGTGTGGGAGACCATGTAGGTGTGGAGGACCACAGATACTAGGGGGGGGGGGGGAAATGACGATGATGTGTGAGATGACGGGTGTGGCATGTGATATTGGTACATATGAGACTGGGTGTTTAGAAATATGTGGTTTTGGGGGGTGAGTGAGAGTGAGTGAACTGTGAGGGTGAGAGTGAGTGAACTGTGAGGGTGAGAGTGAGTGACTGTGAGAGAGGGTGAGTGAGAGTGATTGGACTGTAAGAGAGGGTGAGTGAGAGTGAATGGACTGTGAGAAGGGTGAGTGAGTGGGTGGAGGTTGGTGTGAAATGTCAGCAGGTGAGAGGGTCCACAGTAGTTTCCCCTCACCCCCTCCCCTTCCCCCTCATCCACCTACACTTTCATCCTCATCCACCTGCCTCTTCACTCCAGGACCCCCCCCCACACATCTGCCCTTTCCTCATAACTCCTCATCTGCCATCTGAGGCCAGTGGCACTCACCTCCCCCCCCCCTACATCTGATTGCCTCACACACACTTGTATGCCGCTAGCAGGTGTGTGTGTGACGTGTGTATGAAGCCCTCATGTATGCTGCCCTCACGTCTATGCTTCCCATATGAGTATGCTGCACAGGCACATGTGCAGTCTGCGAGCCTGTCACCCACGCTCCTATGCCTCATGACACTCGTGAGGTACACATACACACACACACTCATATTTGGCCAACACACTCATGCTGCCCACATACTCATGCCGCCCACATACTCATGCCGCCCACATACTCATGCCGCCCATGGACTCATAGCACCGCCAAACCCATGAGTGTTCATCAATAAACACTCGGGCGTAATAGACGCATTCCAGCACATATGTACGCCCGCACATACGTATACCCGCACGTACGTACGTCCGCACATATGTACGCCCACACGTACACACTGGGAAGCATACACGAACCGCCCTCTCAGACCACCTCGGTAGTTATATAAGTATTTGCGATGGTCCGAAAGCATATTACGGTTTCAGTGATAGCCTACTGACAAACAGGGAAATGAACCTTTGTCCTAAACAGAAATTATTCTCAAGTTATACATTTATTGTAATATAAATCCAGACGGGACACCACGAGCGAAGCTCTCGTCATGTAAGTACATTTAGGTAGTTACACACACACACACATATATGTAAACAAAACACATAGCCTGTTATACAGGAATTGTAGGTTTATATCTACAGATGACTGGAAGGAAGAGAGACCACGTGGTTTAAGCTGTATATATGTTGTTGTTGTTGAGTTAGGGGCGACGACGATCGTGGGATCGGATGCGCCCCGGCGTACCCGTGAAGGGTGAATCGCAGAAAAGCCAGAAGAGGCGAAACGCCAAGCCAAAACGCGAAACGAGTGACGCCAAGCACTAGAAACTAATATGCCACACGGCAAAGCTACGCACAAAGGGAGAGGCAGAAGCACATAATAGAACAGGGCAAACAAACAGCCAGAAGGGCACACAGCACGTCATAGAGCAAACACACAAGAAATCAGAGCACAAACTTGCCCGGGAACTTGGCCCGCGGGAATCTTACATTGAACGCCTCCCAGAGCACCCATTGCCAAGGGTCTCGTCCATCCACCGGTGACGCCATAACATCTGGAACCGGGGCAACAAACACCTGCAAACTGGGGACCCAGATGGTAGTACTCATGAGGCGAGAAGTCGCCACTCGCCCCCACAGGAAGGGAACTTGCCCCCCACGAAAACACTCCGGTCCGTCAGACAGCAGTAACTCGGCAATCTTCGACCAGTGACCCGGTGGCATCACAGACGCCAGCAACACGTCCCCCAGGGCCCCAACGCGCACCCGCACCACAGGGGTACCCGTGGCCCCGGGCACACCACCAGACGACAGCAGGGAACCCGGACGGCGCGCATCCTTCCGTAACGTCACCACCAGGCCACGCCCAGCACCAGAGTCCACACCATCCCTGGCAGCGGGAGCCACCACCCCCCACTGTGGAGAGTCCCCCGGCGGAGAAGGAACCGAAGGCACGTCCGAGACACAGGCACCAGCACCGGCAGGCACATGGACCTCCGCCACCACGAACCGCGGAGACATCGGCGCATCCGTATCCACACTGTCAACATCTGAAGCCCCACAGTCACTGAAGTCACCAACGTCGGCCCAGGAAGAAGACGAACGCCGGGAACGTTTGAGCACCGGCCGGATATCGTCACAGCCGGTAAGTGACCCAGAAACACGGGTACCACGAGCCGAAGGAACCGATGCCAGGACGGCAGCAGCCTCTACCACAGGGGAAACCGGGCCACACACAGCAGGAGGCTCCGCAGCCACCCCAGCACCCAGCACATCCGGGACCCGAGTCACGGACACAGGGCCAGGCGCAGCATCAGAAGACGAGGGAGAAGACAGTGACGTCACACAGGGAGCTCCAGGGAGGGCCACGGGAGCAGCTGGGACAGCGACAGGATCAGGCAGACCAACCGACGGTACCTCAAGAACCGGAGGAGGGACGGCAACAACCGGAGGAGGGACGGCAACAACCGGAGGAGGGACGGCAACAACCGGAGGAGGGACGGCAACAACCGGAGGAGGGACGGCAACAACCGGAGGAGGGACGGCAACAACCGGAGGAGGGACGGCAACAACCGGAGGAGGGACGGCAACAACCGGAGGAGGGACGGCAACAACCGGAGGAGGGACGGCAACAACCGGAGGAGGGACGGCAACAACCGGAGGAACGGCAGGCGCCGCCGGGAAGCTGCAGCAGCAGACGGGACGCGCACCACCTCATCAACATCACCGGAGACTGCCTCCAGAGGGAGCGGCGGGAAATCCTCGTCGCGGAACAAGTTGCCAGGAGCAGCAGGGGCCTCAGAGCACCCGGCAGCCTGATGCCCCAACAGGCCACACCGGAAACAGGTACGAGGCTGCCGGCCATAATACACCCGGACGTAGTACCCCATAAGCCGGACAGAAGAAGGTATATCCGACCGCAGGCGCATCCCCAACGTGCGAATGTTTGTACGCATCCCAGCATACCGCCCCGAGGAGAGCGTGTTCACCCGCACGCTGACAACAGTACCAAAACCCCCGAAGTAACGCCGGAGGAGGTCATCAGGGAACTCCAGGGGCGCACCATGGACACTGACATAAGTTAGGGCACCACTGCGGTCCGAAATCGCCACAGAGCCGGCATCGTCTGGCAACGGCAACGTACGCCCCCCGTACCGACGGAGGAAGTCCCGGTACTCGTCCTCCCCCACGCCCGTAACTAGCTCCACACCGTAAACAGCTTCCACCGGGACACGAAGCATGTCACACATCACCATCTCGATGGTCGGATAACCAGCCTTACAAGTGAACTCCAGCTACTGCTACTGTTGTTACTTACAAGTAACAACAACAACAACAACTGCAATCCGAGCCGTTTTCGACACTATAGGCGTCTGAATCCAAACATGAGAAAATCCACATTCTCATAAGAACACTAAGATATAACCACTATTCAAGAAAGACAACATGATCCTAAAGAAAGGAATAATAACTGCACACTGCTAAATATTATCTATAAAAATTAAGAATAGCGTGTCGAAAATATAAATATTTCGTGAATCCGGTGTAGACGGCTACTTGTCTCACGAACACCGGGGAAGACGACGCTAGCCAGAGGTGTAGACGGCTACTTGTCTCACGAACATCGGGGGAGACGACGCTAGCCAGAGGTGTAGACGGCTACTTGTCTCACGAACATCGGGGAAGACGACGCTAGCCAGAGGTGTAGACGGCTACTTGTCTCACGAACACCGGGGAAGACGACGCTAGCCAGAGGTGTAGACGGCTACTTGTCTCACGAACACCGGGGGAGACGACGCTAGCCAGAGGTGTAGACGGCTACTTGTCTCACGAACATCGGGGAAGACGACGCTAGCCAGAGGTGTAGACGGCTACTTGTCTCACGAACACCGGGGGAGACGACGCTAGCCAGAGGTGTAGACGGCTACTTGTCTCACGAACACCGGGGAAGACGACGCTAGCCAGAGGTGTAGACGGCTACTTGTCTCACGAACATCGGGGGAGACGACGCTAGCCAGAGGTGTAGACGGCTACTTGTCTCACGAACACCGGGGAAGACGACGCTAGCCAGAGGTGTAGACGGCTACTTGTCTCACGAACACTGGGGGAGACGACGCTAGCCAGAGGTGTAGACGGCTGCTTGTCTCACGAACACCGGGGGAGACGACGCTAGCCTAATCTATCCAACCACACAACCAACCAACCCAAACAACCAACCTAACCAAACCAACCAACCTAACCAACCAACCAAAGCTATCTAACTTAACCAACCAACTAAACCAACCAACCTAACCAACGAACCTAAGCTATCTAACTTAACCAACCAACCTAACCAACCTAACCTAACCAGCCACCTAACTAACCAATCTAATCAACCAACCAACCTAGGCAACCTAATCTAACCAACCAACCAGGCTAACCAACCAACCCAACCAACCAACCTAACCAACCAACCTAAGCTATCTAACTTAACCAACCAACCAATCTAATCAACGACCCCTAATCAACCAACATAACCAACCTAACCTAACCAACCTAACCTAACCAACCCACCTAATCAACCACCCCTAATCAACCAACCTAACCAACCTAACCTAACCAACCAATCCAACCAATCCAACCAACCCAACCAACCTAACCAACCAACCAATCTAATCAACCACCCCTAATCAACCAACCTAACCAACCTAACCTAACCAACCAATCCAACCAACCAATCCAACCAATCCAACCAACCTAACCAACCTACCTAAGCTATCTAACCTATCCAACCAACCTAACCAACCAACCAATCTAATCAACCACCCCTAATCAACCTACCTAATCAACCAACTTAACCAACCAACCTAACCAACCAACCTAACTAAGATAACCTAACCAACCAACCTAACCAACCAACATAATCAACCAATGTAACCAACCTAACCAACCAACCAACCTAACCAACCTAACCTAACCAACCAACCTAACCTAACCTAACCAACCAACCTAACCAACCAAGTAACCTAACCAACCAACCCAACCAACCTTACCTAACCAACCAACTTAATCAACCAACCTAATCAACCAACCTAATCAACCAACCTAATCAACCAACCTAATCAACCAACCTAACCAACCAACACAACCAACCAACCCAACCAACCTAACCAACCAACCTAATCAACCAACCTAATCAACCAACCTAATCAACCAACCTAATCAACCAACCTAACCAACCAACACAACCAACCAACCCAACCAACCCAACCAACCAACCCAACCAACCAACCTAACCTAACCAACCTAACCTAACCAACTAACCTAACCAACCTAACCAACCAACCTAACCTTACCTAACCAACCAACCTAACCAACCAAGTAACCTAACCTTACCTAACGAACCAACCTAACCTAACCAACCAAGTAACCTAACCAACCAACCTAATCAACCAATGTAACTAACCTAACCTAACAAACCTAACCAACCTAACCTAAGCAACCAACCTAAGCAACCTAACCTAACCAACCAAACCTAACCAACCAAACCTAACCAACCAACCTAACCAACCAACCTAACCAACCTAATCAACCAACCTAACCAACCAACCAACCTAACTAACCAACCTAAGCTATCTAACCTAACTAACCAACCTAACCTAACCAACCAACTTAAGCTATCTAACCTAACCAAGCAACCTAACCAACCAACCTAACCAAGGAACCTAACCAACCAACCAACCTAATCAACCGACCTAAGCTATCTAACTAACCAACCAACCTAACTAACCAACTTAACCAACGTAAGCTATCTAACCTAACCAACCAACCGAACGGTTGCAAGTACAGGGCACAGATTTCTCTGTGTGTCCCCTCCTGTAGGAGCATCAGTTTCGATAGATTCTCTGGATAGCCGAAGATTGATTGATTACCAACCTAACTAACCTAAACAACCAACCTAACCAACATAACCAACCTAAGCAACCAACCTAACCAACCTAACTGACCAACCAACCTAACCAACCTAAGCTATCTAACCTAACCAACCAACCTAAGCTATCTAACCTAACCAACCAACCTAAGGTATCTAACCTAACCAACCAACCTAAGCTATGTAACCTAACCAACCAACCTAACCAGGGAACCTAACCAACCAACCAACTAACCAACGTAACCAACCAACCTAAGCTATCCAACCAACCAACCAACCTAACCAACCAACCTAACCAAGGAACCTAACCAAGGAACCTAACCAACCAACCAACGTAACCAACCAACCTAAGCAATGTAACCTAACCTAACCTAAGGTTGAGCAACCTAACCTGAGCAACCTAACCTGAGCAACCTAACCTGAGCAACCTAACCTGAGCAACCTAACCTGAGCAACCTAACCTGAGCAACCGAACCTGAGCAACCTAACCTGAGCAACCGAAGCTGAGCAACCTAACCTGAGCAACCTAACCTGAGCAACCTAACCTGAGCAACCGAACCTGAGCAACCTAACCTGAGCAACCTAACCTGAGCAACCTAACCTGAGCAACCGAACCTGAGCAACCTAACCTGAGCAACCTAACCTGAGCAACCGAACCTGAGCAATCTAACCTGAGCAACCTAACCTGAGCAACCTAACCTGAGCAACCGAACCTGAGCAACCGAACCTGAGCAACCTAACCTGAGCAATCTAACCTGAGCAACCGAACCTGAGCAACCTAACCTGAGCAATCTAACCTGAGCAACCTAACCTGAGCAACCGAACCTGAGCAACCGAACCTGAGCAACCGAACCTGAGCAACCTAACCTGAGCAATCTAACCTGAGCAACCGAACCTGAGCAACCTAACCTGAGCAACCTAACCTGAGCAACCTAACCTGAGCAACCGAACCTGAGCAACCTAACCTGAGCAACCTAACCTGAGCAACCGAACCTGAGCAACCTAACCTGAGCAACCTAACCTGAGCAACCTAACCTGAGCAACCGAACCTGAGCAATCTAACCTGAGCAACCTAACCTGAGCAACCGAACCTGAGCAACCTAACCTGAGCAACCTAACCTGAGCAACCGAACCTGAGCAACCGAACCTGAGCAACCTAACCTGTGCAATCTAACCTGAGCAACCGAACCTGAGCAACCTAACCTGAGCAACCTAACCAACCAACCTAACCTAACCAACCAACCTAACCTGAGCAACCGAACCTGAGCAACCGAACCTGAGCAACCTAACCTGAGCAACCTAACCTGAGCAACCTAACCTGAGCAACCTAACCTGAGCAACCTAACCTGAGCAACCTAACCAACCAACCAACCAACCTAACCAACCAACCTAACCAACCAACCTAACCTAACCAACCTAACCTAACCAACCAACCAACCTAACCAACCAACCAACCTAACCTAACCAACCAACCAACCTAACCAACCAACCTAACCAACCAACCTAACCTAACCAACCGACCTAACCAACCAACCAACCTAACCAACCAACCAACCTAACCAACCGACCTAACCAACCAACCTAACCTAACCAACCAACCAACCTAACCAACCAACCAACCTAACCAACCAACCTAACCTAACCAACCAACCTAACCAACCAACCTAACCTAACCAACCTAACCTAACCAACCAACCTAACCTAACCAACCTAACCTAACCAACCAACCTAACCTACCTAACCAACCAACCGACCTAACCAACCAACCGACCTAACCAACCAACCTAACCTAACCAACCAACCTAACCAACCAACCAACCTAACCAACCAACCAACCTAACCAACCAACCAACCTAACCTAACCAACCAACCTAACCAACCGACCTAACCAACCAACCGACCTAACCAACCAACCTAACCAACCAACCTAACCTAACCAACCAACCTAACCAACCAACCTAACCTAACCAACCAACCTAACCTAACCTAACCTAACCTAACCTGTGTTTGTGTTTGCTGGTACAGTTGCTGTTGTGGCTGTGTTTGCTGGTACAGTTGCTGTTGTGGCTGTGTTTGCTGGTACAGTTGCTGTTGTGGCTGTGTTTGCTGGTACAGTTGCTGTTGTGGCTGTACTTGTTGGTACAGTTGCTGTTGTGGCTGTACTTGTTGGTACAGTTGCTGTTGTGGCTGTACTTGTTGGTACAGTTGCTGTTGTGACTGTGTTTGCTGGTACAGATGCTGTTGTGACTGTGTTTGCTGGTACAGATGCTGTTGTGACTGTGTTTGCTGGTACAGATGCTGTTGTGACTGTGTTTGCTGGTACAGATGCTGTTGTGGCTGTGTTTGCTGGTACAGTTGCTGTTGTGGCTGTGTTTGCTGGTACAGTTGCTGTTGTGACTGTGTTTGCTGGTACAGTTGCTGTTGTGACTGTGTTTGCTGGTACAGATGCTGTTGTGACTGTGTTTGCTGGTACAGTTGCTGTTGTGACTGTGTTTGCTGGTACAGATGCTGTTGTGACTGTGTTTGCTGGTACAGTTGCTGTTGTGGCTGTACTTGTTGGTACAGTTGCTGTTGTGGCTGTACTTGTTGGTAAAGTTGCTGTTGTGGCTGTACTTGCTGGTCTGGCTGGTGTGGGGGGTCTGGTTGGTGTGGGAGGTCTGGCTGGTGTGGGAGGTCTGGCTGGTGTGGGAGGTCTGGCTGGTGTGGGGGGTATGGCTGGTGTGGGGGGTCTGGCAGGTATTTCTACAAACCTAGCCTAAACTAACCTAACTTAACCTGCAAACCTAGCCTATTTCCTAGTCAAAACAAACATATCCTAATCTAAGCTAACCTAACCTAACCTAACGTAACTAACTCCTGGATACCTATTTACTGTTAGGTGAATAGATGTATTCGGTGATAGGAAACGCTACCTACAATTACAGCCCTTCTTCTTTTTCTATTTCTACAAACCTAGCCTATTTCCTAGCCTAAACTAACCTAACCTAAGGTAATCTAACTAACTCCTGGATACCTATTTACTGCTACGTGAACAGAGAAGACACGCTACCAACAATTACTGCCCTATTTCTATTTCAACAAAAATAGCCTATTTCTTAGCCTAAACTAATCTAACCTAATTAAACCTAACCTAACCTAATCTAACCTTACCTATATATATACTTCACTACTCACTATCATCATCACTACCACACTACTCACTAACATCATCACTACCTCACTACTCACCATCATCATCACTACCACAATACTCACTAACATCATCACTACCTCACTACTCACCATCATCATCATTACCTCACTACTCACCATCACTACCACACTACTCACCATCATCACTACCACACTACTCACCATCATCATTACCTCACTACTCACCATCACTACCACACTACTCACCATCATCACTACCTCACTACTCACTAACATCATCACTTCCTCACTACTCACCATCATCATCACTACCTCTCTACTCACCATCATCATCACTACCTCTCTACTCACCATCATCATTACCTCACTACTCACCATTATCATCACTACCTCACCATCATCATCACTACCTCTCTACTCACCATCATCATCACTACCTTTCTACTCACCATCATCATCATTACCTCACTCCTAACCATCATCATCACTACCTCACTATCATCATCATCATCATTACCTCACTACTCACCATCACTATCACACTACTCACCATCATCACTACCACACTACTCACCATCATCATCATTACCTCACTACTCACCATCACTACCACACTACTCACCATCATCACTACCTCACTACTCACTAACATCATCACTTCCTCACTACTCACTAACATCATCACTTCCTCACTACTCACTATCATCATCACTACTCACCATCATCACTACTCACCATCATCACTACCACACTACTCATAAACATCATCACTACCACACTACTCACCATCATCACTACCACACTAATCATAAACATCATCACTACCACACTACTCACCATCATCACTACCACACTACTCTTAACCATCATCACTACCTCACCATCATCATCACTACCACACTACTCACCATCATCACTACCACACTACTCTTAACCATCATCACTACCTCACCATCATCATCACTACCTCACCATCATCACTACCTCACCATCATCATCACTACCTCACTACTCACCATCATCACTACCACAATACTCACCATCATCATCACTACCACAATACTCACGATCAACATCACTAACCACACTACTTAGCAACACCATCACTACCTCACTACTCACCATCATCATCACTATCACACTACTCACCATCATCATCACTACCTCACTATTCACCATCATCATCACTACCTCACTAATCACTATCATCATCACTACTACAATACTCACGATCAACATCACTAACCACACTACTCACTATCATCATCACTACCACACTACTCACCATCATCACTACCATACTATTCACTATCATCACTACCTCACTACTCACCATCATCACTACCACTACTCTCTATCATCACTTCTCACCATCAGCATCACTACCTCACTATCATCATCACTACCACACTACTCACCATCATCATCACTACCACACTATTCACTATCATCATCACTACCTCACTACTCACCATCACCATCACTACCACACTACTCACCATCATCATAACTACCTCACTACTCACTATCATCATCACTACCACACTACTCACCATCATCATCACTACCACACTACTCACTATCATCACTTCTATCACTACTCACCATCATCATCACTACCACACTACTCACCATCATCATCACTACCACACTACTCACCATCATCATCACTACCTCACTACTCACTATCAATATCACTACTCACCATCATCACTACCTCACTACTCACTATCATCATCACTACTCACCATCATCATCACTATAACACTATTCACTATCATTATCACTACCACACTACTCACCATCATCATCACTACCACACTATTCACTATCATCATCACTACCTCACTATCACCATCACTACCTCATTATCATAATAACTACCACACTACTCACCATCATCATCACTACCACACTATTCACTATCATCATCACTACTCACTATCATCACTTCTATCACTTCTCACCATCATCATCACTACCACACTATTCACCATCATCACTACTACACTACTCACTATCATCATCACTACCACACTATTCACTATCATCATCACTACCACACTACTCACCATCATCATCTTTACCTCACTACTCACCATCATCATCACTACATCACTATCATCATCACTACCACACTACTCACCATCATCATCACTACCACTCTACTCACCATCATCATCACTACCTCACTACTCACCATCATCATCACTACCTCACTACTCACTATCATCAACACTACCTCACTACTCACCATCATCACTACCACACTACTCACTATCATCACTTCTCACCATCATCATCACTACCTCACTACTCACTATCATCATCACTACCACACTATTCACCATCATCATCACTACCACACTTCACTATCATCATCACTACCACACTACTCACCATCATCATCACTACCTCACTACTCACCATCATCATCACCACCACACTACTCACCATCATCATCACTACCTCACTACTCACCATCATCATCACTACCACACTACTCACCATCATCATCACTACCACACTTCACCATCATCATCACTACCTCACTACTCACCATCATCACTACTCACTATCACTACCACACTACTCACCGAGTAGTGTGGTAGTGATGATAGTGAGTAGTGTGGTAGTGATGATGGTGAGTAGTGTTGTAGTGATGATGTTTATGAGTAGTGTGGTAGTGATGATGGTGGGTAGTGATAATGGTGAGTAGTGATGATGATGATGATGGTGAGTAGTGAGGAAGTGATGATGTTAGTGAGTAGTGAGGAAATGATGATGGTGGTGAGTAGAGAAGTAGTGATGATGATGGTGAGTAGTGAGGTAGTGATGATGGTGAGTAGTGTGGTAGTGATGGTGAGTAGTGAGGTAATGTTGATGATGGTGAGTAGTGAGGTAGTGATGACGATGGCGAGTAGTGTGGTAGTGATGATGTTAGTGAGTAGAGAGGTAGTGATGATGATGGTGAGTAGAGAGGTAGTGATGATGATGGTGAGTAGTGAGGTAATGATGATGATGGCGAGTAGTGTGGTAGTGATGATGTTAGTGAGTAGAGAGGTAGTGATGATAATGGTGAGTAGAGAGGTAGTGATGATGATGGTGAGGTAGTGATGATGATGGTGAGTAGTGAGGTAATGATGATGGTGATTAGAGAGGAAGTGATGATGATGGTGAGTAGAAAGGTAGTGATGATGATGGTGAGTAGTGAGGTAGTGATGATGTTAGTGAGTAGTGTGGTAGTGATGATGATGGTGAGTAGTGAGGTAGTGATGATGTTAGTGAGTATTGTGGTAGTGATGATGATGGTGAGTAGTGAGGTAGTGATGATGTTAGTGAGTATTGTGGTAGTGATGATGATGGTGAGTAGTGAGGTAGTGATGATGTTAGTGAGTAGTGTGGTAGTGATGATGATGGTGAGTAGTGAGGTAGTGATGATGATGGTGAGTAGAGAGGTAGTGATGATGATGGTGAGTAGTGAGGTAGTGATGATGTTAGTGAGTATTGTGGTAGTGATGATGATGGTGAGTAGTGAGGTAGTGATGATGATGGTGAGTAGAGAGGTAGTGATGATGATGGTGAGTAGTGAGGTAGTGATGATGTTAGTGAGTAGTGTGGTAGTGATGATGATGGTGAGTAGAGAGGTAGTGATGATGTTAGTGAGTAGAGAGGTAGTGATGATGATGGTGAGTAGAGAGGTAGTGATGATGATAGTGAGGTAGTGATGATGATGGTGAGGTAGTGATGATGATGGTGAGTAGTGAGGTAATGATGATGGTGAGTAGAGAGGTAGTGATGATGATGGTGAGTAGAGAGGTAGTGATGATGATGGTGAGTAGTGAGGTAGTGATGATGTTAGTGAGTAGTGTGGTAGTGATGATGATAGTGAGTAGTGAAGTATATATATAGGTAAGGTTAGATTAGGTTAGGTTAGGTTTAATTAGGTTAGATTAGTTTAGGCTAAGAAATAGGCTATTTTTGTTGAAATAGAAATAGGGCAGTAATTGTTGGTAGCGTGTCTTCTCTGTTCACGTAGCAGTAAATAGGTATCCAGGAGTTAGTTAGATTACCTTAGGTTAGGTTAGTTTAGGCTAGGAAATAGGCTAGGTTTGTAGAAATAGAAAAAGAAGAAGGGCTGTAATTGTAGGTAGCGTTTCCTATCACCGAATACATCTATTCACCTAACAGTAAATAGGTATCCAGGAGTTAGTTACGTTAGGTTAGGTTAGGTTATCTTAGATTAGGTTATGTTTGTTTTGACTAGGAAATAGGCTAGATTTGCAGATTAAGTTAGGTTAGTTTAGGCTAGGTTTGTAGAAATAGAAATAGAAAAAGGGCTGTAATTGTTGGTAGCCTATCTAACCTAACCAAGCAACCTAACCAACCAACCTAATCAACCAACGTAACCAACCAACCTAATCAACCAATGTAACCAACCAACCTAATCAACCAACCTAACCAACCAACCTAACCAACCAACCTAACCAACGTAACCAACCAACCTAACCAATGTAACCAACCAACCTAACCAACGTAACCAACCAACCTAACCAATGTAACCAACCTAAGCAACCAACCTAAGCAACCTAACCTAACCAACCAACCAACCTAATCAACCAACCAACCTAACCTAACCTAACCTAACCTAACCAACCTAACAAACCAACCAACCAACCTAAGCTATCTAACCTAACCAACTAACCTAAGCTATCTAACCTAACCAACCAACCTAAGCTATCTAACCTAACCAAGCAACCTAACCAAGCTACCTAACCAACCAACCTAAGCAACCAACCTAAGCAACCAACCTAAGCAACCAACCTAAGCAACCTAACCTAACCAACCTAACCTAACCAACCAACCTAAGCAACCAACCTAAGCAACCAACCTAAGCAACCAACCTAAGCAACCTAACCTAACCAACCTAACCTAACAAACCAACCTAACCAACCAACCTAACCTAACCAACCAACCTAACAAACCAACCTAACCAACCTAACCTAACAAACCAACCTAACCTAACAAACCAACCTAACCAACCAACCTAACCTAACCAACCAACCTAACCAACCAACCTAACCAACCAACCTAACCTAACCTAACCTAACCTAACCTAACCTAACCAAACCTAACCAACCTAACCTAACAAACCAACCTAACCAACCAACCTAACAAACCAACCTAACCAACCAACCTAACAAACCAACCTAACAAACCAACCAACCTAACCAACGTAACCAACCAACGTAACCAACCAACCTAACCAACGTAACCAACCATCCTAACCAACGTGACCAACCAACCTAACCAATGTAATAACGTAACCAACTTAAGTTGGTTAGTGATACTAACCAACTACTAACACTGCAAACAACAATGGTACTAACCAACTTAAGTTGGTTAGTACCAACGTAACCAACCTAAGCAACCAACCTAAGCAACCTAACCTAACCAACCAACCTAACCAACCAACCAACCTAACCAACCAACCTAACCAACCAACCAACCTAACCAACCAACGTAACTAACCTAACCAACCAACCTAAGCTATCTAATCTAACCAAGCAACCTAACCAAGCAACCTAACCAAGGAACCTAACCAACCAACCAACCTAACCAACCTAAGCTATCTAACCTAACCAACCAACCTAACTAACCTAACCAACCAACCTAACCAACGTAACCAACCTAACCAACCAACATAACCAAGGAACCTAACCAACCAACCAACATAACCAAGGAACCTAACCAACCAACCAATCTAACCAACCTAAGCTATCTAACCTAACCAACCAACCTAACTAACCTAACCAACCAACCTAACCAACGTAACCAACCTAACCAACTAACCTAACAAACGAACCTAACTAACCAACCAACCTAACCAACCAACCTAACCTAACCAACCTAACAAACGAACCTAACTAACCAACCAACCTAACCAACCAACCTAACTATCTAACCTAACCAACGAACCTAACCTAACCTAACCTAACCAACCAACCCAACCTAACCTAACCAACCAACCTAACCTAACCAACCAACCAACCCAACCTAACCTAACCAACCAACCTAAGCAATCTAACCTAACCAACCAACCTAACCAACCAACCAACCTAAGCAATCTAACCTAACCAACTAACCTAACCAACTAACCTAACCAACCAACCAACCTAACCAACCTAAGCAATCTAACCTAACCAACCTAACCTAACCAACCAACCTAACCAACTAACCTAACCAACTAACCTAACCAACCAACCAACCTAAGCAATCTAACCTAACCAACCTAACCTAACCAACCAACCTAAGCAATCTAACCTAACCAACTAACCTAACCAACCAACCTAACCAACCAACCAACCTAAGCAATCTAACCTAACCAACTAACCTAACCAACTAACCTAACCAACCAACTTAAGCTATCTAACCTAACCAAGCAACCTAATCAACCAACCTAACCAACCAACGTAACCAACCAACCAACCTAAGCTATCTAACCTAACCAACCAACCTCAGCTATCTAACCAACCTATCTAACCAACCTAACCAGCAACCTAACCAACCAACCTAACCAACTAACCTAACCAACGTAACCAACCTAACCAACCAACCTAACCAACCAACCTAAGCAACCTAACCTAACCAACCAACCTAAGCTATCTAACCTAACCAACCAACCTAAGCTATCTAACCTAACCAACCAACCTAAGCTATCTAACCTAACCAAGCAACCTAACCAACCAACCTAACCAACCAACCAACCTAACCAACCAACCTAACCAACCAACCAACCTAACCAACCAACCTAAGCAATGTAACCTAACCTGAGCAACCTAACCTAACCAACGTAACCAACCAACCTAAGCAATGTAACCTAACCTGAGCAACCTAACCTGAGCAACCTAACCTGAGCAACCTAACCTGAGCAACCTAGCCTGAGCAACCTAACCTGAGCAACCTAACCTAACCAACTAACCTAACCAACCAACCTAACCAACCTAACCTAACCAACCTAACCAAACAACCTAACCAACCAACCTAACCAACCTATCCTAACCAACCAACCTAACCAACCAACTAACCTAACCAACCAACCAACCTAACCAACCAACCAACCTAACCAACCAACCTAACCAACCAACCTAACCAACCAACCTAACCAACCAACCAACCTAACCAACCAACCAACCTAACCAACCAACCTAACCTAACCAACCAACCTAACCAACCAACCTAACCTAACCAACCAACCTAACCAACCAACCTAACCTAACCTAACCAACCAACCTAACCAACCAACCTAACCAACCAACCTTAACCTAACCAACCAACCTAACCAACTAACCTAACCAACTAACCTAACCAACCAACTTAAGCTATCTAACCTAACCAAGCAACCTAACCAAGCTACCTAACCAACCAACCTAAGCATCCAACCTAAGCAACCAACCTAAGCAACCAACCTAAGCAACCTTACCTAACGAACCTAACCTAACCAACCAACCTAAGCAACCAACCTAAGCAACCAACCTAAGCAACCAACCTAAGCAACCTAACCTAACCAACCTAACCTAACAAACCAACCTAACCAACCAACCTAACCTAACCAACCAACCTAACAAACCAACCTAACCAACCTAACCTAACAAACCAACCTAACCTAACAAACCAACCTAACCAACCAACCTAACCTAACCAACCAACCTAACCAACCAACCTAACCAACCAACCTAACCTAACCTAACCTAACCTAACCTAACCTAACCTAACCTAACCAACCTAACCTAACAAACCAACCTAACCAACCAACCTAACAAACCAACCTAACCAACCAACCTAACAAACCAACCTAACAAACCAACCAACCTAACCAACGTAACCAACCAACGTAACCAACCAACCTAACCAACGTAACCAACCATCCTAACCAACGTGACCAACCAACCTAACCAATGTAATAACGTAACCAACTTAAGTTGGTTAGTGATACTAACCAACTACTAACACTGCTAACAACAATGGTACTAACCAACTTAAGTTGGTTAGTACCAACGTAACCAACCTAAGCAACCAACCTAAGCAACCTAACCTAACCAACCAACCTAACCAACCAACCAACCTAACCAAGCAACCTAACCAACCAACCAACCTAACCAACCAACGTAACTAACCTAACCAACCAACCTAAGCTATCTAATCTAACAAAGCAACCTAACCAAGCAACCTAACCAAGGAACCTAACCAACCAACCAACCTAACCAACCTAAGCTATCTAACCTAACCAACCAACCTAACTAACCTAACCAACCAACCTAACCAACGTAACCAACCTAACCAACCAACATAACCAAGGAACCTAACCAACCAACCAACCTAACCAACCTAAGCTATCTAACCTAACCAACCAACCTAACTAACCAAACCAACCAACCTAACCAACGTAACCAACCTAACCAACTAACCTAACAAACGAACCTAACTAACCAACCAACCTAACCAACCAACCTAACCTAACCAACCTAACAAACGAACCTAACTAACCAACCAACCTAACCAACCAACCTAACTATCTAACCTAACCAACGAACCTAACCTAACCTAACCTAACCAACCAACCCAACCTAACCTAACCAACCAACCTAACCTAACCAACCAACAAACCCAACCTAACCTAACCAACCAACCTAAGCAATCTAACCTAACCAACCAACCTAACCAACCAACCAACCTAACCAACCTAAGCAATCTAACCTAACCAACTAACCTAACCAACTAACCTAACCAACCAACCAACCTAACCAACCTAAGCAATCTAACCTAACCAACCTAACCTAACCAACCAACCTAACCAACTAACCTAACCAACTAACCTAACCAACCAACCAACCTAACCAACCTAAGCAATCTAACCTAACCAACCTAACCTAACCAACCAACCTAAGCAATCTAACCTAACCAACTAACCTAACCAACCAACCTAACCAACCAACCAACCTAAGCAATCTAACCTAACCAACTAACCTAACCAACTAACCTAACCAACCAACTTAAGCTATCTAACCTAACCAAGCAACCTAATCAACCAACCTAACCAACCAACGTAACCAACCAACCAACCTAAGCTATCTAACCTAACCAACCAACCTAAGCTATCTAACCAACCTAACCAGCAACCTAACCAACCAACCTAACCAACCAACCTAACCAACGTTACCAACCTAACCAACCAACCTAACCAACCAACCTAAGCAACCTAACCTAACCAACCAACCTAAGCTATCTAACCTAACCAACCAACCTAAGCTATCTAACCTAACCAACCAACCTAAGCTATCTAACCTAACCAAGCAACCTAACCAACCAACCTAACCAACCAACCAACCTAACCAACCAACCTAACCAACCAACCAACCTAACCAACCAACCTAAGCAATGTAACCTAACCTGAGCAACCTAACCTAACCAACGTAACCAACCAACCTAAGCAATGTAACCTAACCTGAGCAACCTAACCTGAGCAACCTAACCTGAGCAACCTAACCTGAGCAACCTAGCCTGAGCAACCTAACCTGAGCAACCTAACCTAACCAACCAACCTAACCAACCAACCTAACCAACCTAACCTAACCAACCTAACCAAACAACCTAACCAACCAACCTAACCAACCTATCCTAACCAACCAACCTAACCAACTAACCTAACCAACCAACCAACCTAACCAACCAACCAACCTAACCAACCAACCTAACCAACCAACCTAACCAACCTACCAACCTAACCAACCAACCAACCTAACCAACCAACCTAACCTAACCAACCAACCTAACCAACCTAACCAACCTAACCAACCAACCTAACCTAACCAACCAACCTAACCAACCAACCTAACCTAACCAACCAACCAACCTAACCAACCAACCTAACCAACCAACCTAACCAGCCAACCTAACCTAACCAACCAACCAACCTAACCTAACCTAACCAACATACCTAACCAACCAACCTAACCAACCAACCTTAACCTAACCAACCAACCTAACCAACTAACCTAACCTAACCTAACCAACCAACCTAACCAACCAACCTAACCTAACCAACCAACCAACCTAACCAACCAACCTAACCAACCAACCTAACCAACCTACCAACCTAACCAACCAACCAACCTAACCAACCAACCTAACCTAACCAACCAACCTAACCAACCAACCAACCTAACCAACCAACCAACCTAACCAACCAAACCTAACCAACCAACCTAACCAACCAACCTAACCTAACCAACCAACCTAACCAACCAACCTAACCAGCCAACCTAACCTAACCAACCAACCAACCTAACCTAACCTAACCAACATACCTAACCAACCAACCTAACCAACCAACCTTAACCTAACCAACCAACCTAACCAACTAACCTAACCAACCAACCTAACCAACCAACCTAACCTAACCAACCAACCTAACCAACCAGCCTTAACCTAACCAACCAACCAACCTAACCAACCAACCTAACCAACCTAACCAACCAACCTAACCTAACCAACCAACCTAACCAACCAACCTAACCTAACCAACCAACCAACCTAACCAACCGACCTAACCTAACCAACCAACCTAACCTGAGCAACCTAACCAACCAACCAACCTAACCAACCAAACTAACCAACCAACCTAACCAACCAACCGACCTAACCAACCAACCGACCTAACCAACCTAACCTAACCAACCAACCTTAACCTAACCAACCAACCTTAACCAACCAACCTAACCTAACCAACCGACCTAACCAACCAACCGACCTAACCAACCAACCGACCTAACCAACCAACCGACCTAACCAACCAACCGACCTAACCAACCAACCGACCTAACCAACCAACCGGCCTAACCAACCGACCTAACCAACCAACCGACCTAACCAACCAACCGACCTAACCAACCAACCTAACCTAACAAACCAACCTAACCAACCAACCTAACCTAACCAACCAACCTAACCAACCAACCTAACGAACCAACCTAACCTAACCTAACCTAACCTAACCTAACCAACCTAACCTAACAAACCAACCTAACCAACCAACCTAACAAACCAACCTAACCAACCAACCTAACAAACCAACCTAACAAACCAACCAACCTAACCAACGTAACCAACCAACCAACGTAACCAACCAACCTAACCAACGTAACCAACCATCCTAACCAACGTGACCAACCAACCTAACCAATGTAATAACGTAACCAACTTAAGTTGGTTAGTGATACTAACCAACTACTAACACTGCTAACAACAACGTAACCAACCTAAGCAACCAACCTAAGCAACCTAACCTAACCAACCAACCTAACCAACCAACCAACCTAACCAACCAACCAACCTAACCAACCAACGTAACTAACCTAACCAACCAACCTAAGCTCTCTAATCTATCCAAGCAACCTAACCAACCAACCTAACCAAGGAACCTAACCAACCAACCAACCTAACCAACCTAAGCTATCTAACCTAACCAACCAACCTAACTAACCTAACCAACCAACCTAACCAACGTAACCAACCTAACCAACTAACGTAACAAACGAACCTAACTAACCAACCAACCTAACCAACCAACCTAACCTAACCAACCTAACAAACCTAACTAACCAACCAACCTAACCAACCAACCCAACCAACCTAAGCTATCTAACCTAACCAACCAACCTAACCTAACCTAACCTAACCAACCAACCCAACCTAACCTAACCAACCAACCAACCCAACCTAACCTAACCAACCAACCTAAGCAATCTAACCTAACCAACCAACCTAACCAACCAACCAACCAACCAACCAACCTAACCAACCTAAGCAATCTAACCTAACCAACTAACCTAACCAACTAACCTAACCAACCAACCAACCTAACCAACCAAAGCAATCTAACCTAACCAACTAACCAACCCAACCTAACCTAACCAACCAACCTAAGCAATCTAACCTAACCAACTAACCTAACCAACCAACCTAACCAACCAACCAACCTAACCAACCTATGCAATCTAACCTAACCAACTAACCTAACCAACTAACCTAACCAACCAACTTCAGCTATCTAACCTAACCAAGCAACCTAATCAACCAACCTAACCAACCAACGTAACCAACCAACCTAACCAACCAACCTAAGCTATCTAACCTAACCAACCAACCTAAGCTATCCAACCAACCTAACCAGCAACCTAACCAAGGAACCTAACCAACCAACCTAACCAACGTAAGCTATCTAACCTAACCAACCAACCTAACCAACGTAACCAACCTAACCAACCAACCTAAGCAACCTAACCTAACCAACCAACCTAAGCTATCTAACCTAACCAACCAACCTAAGCTATCTAACCTAACCATCCAACCTAAGCTATCTAACCTAACCAAGCAACCTAACCAACCAACCTAACCAACCAACCAACCTAACCAACCAACCTAAGCAATGTAACCTAACCTGAGCAACCTAACCTAACCAACGTAACCAACCAACCTAAGCAATGTAACCTAACCTGAGCAACCTAACCTAACCAACGTAACCAACCAACCTAAGCAATGTAACCTAACCTGAGCAACCTAACCTGAGCAACCTAACCTGATCAACCTAACCTGAGCAACCTAGCCTGAGCAACCTAACCTGAGCAACCTAACCTAACCAACCAACCTAACCTAACCAACCAACCAAACCTAACCAACCAACCTAACCTGAGCAACCAACCAACCTAACCTAACCAACCAACCTAACCTGAGCAACCTAACCTGAGCAACCTAACCTAACCAACCATCCTAACCAACCAACCTAACCTAACCAACCAACCTAACCAACCAACCTAACCAACCAACCTAACCAACCAACCTAACCAACCTAATTATGTTATTATATTATTATTATTATTATATTATTATTATTATATTATTATTATATATTATATTATTATATTATTATTATTATTATTATTATATATTATATTATATTATTATTATTATTATTATATATTATATTATTATTATACAACCTTATTATATTATCAACTCCCTTCTTATTATCTGACACCAACCTTCGGTTCGTGTCAGAGTCCATGAGTGTCCGTGTGCGTGTCCGTGTGAGTGTCCGTGTCCGTGTATCCAAGGGGTTTTGGGTCCAGGAAGCTATTTGTGTCGACCCAAATTGCCTCCCTTCTCCCCACCTGAAATCCAGGTGGATTGAAAGACCTGCCCGAGGTCAGTGGATCCAGGTATCCGTCCGTGGCCCCCCGGACTTCAACCCTTCCCCACATTCCAAGGAGTCGGTCAATCAATCTTCGGCTATCCAGAGAATCTATCGAAACTGATGCTCCTACAGGAGGGGACACACAGAGAAATCTGTGCCTTGTACTTGCAACCGTTCCGACAGGCTCGAACGCAGATCTATCCGGATTAGGAACTTGTTCTATCCGACTAGGCCACGCTGGAGTTGCCTTCTGAATCAAATTTGGCACTTGTATTTATATCTCATAGCAAGGTTAGTTAGTGTCTATTTATCAACAGTTGCAATGATTGATATGTTAAGTTGTTAATTTGTGTTGACAGTTAGAAATACCAGACAGCTTTGTTTGATAAGGTTGCAGTCCCGTGAGGCAGTGTTATGGATGAATATTGGAGAATTTAGGCTAACTGACATGTGTGTGTGTGTGTGTGTGTGTGTGTGTGTGTGTGTACTCACCTAGTTGTGTTTGCGGGGGTTGAGCTCTGGCTCTTTGGTCCCGCCTCTCAACCGTCAATCAACAGGTGTACAGATTCCTGAGCCTATTGGGCTCTATCATATCTACACTTGAAACTGTGTATGGAGTCAGCCTCCACCACATCACCTCCTAATGCATTCCATTTGTCAACCACTCTGACACTAAACAAGTTCTTTCAAATATCTCTGTGGCTCATTTGGGCACTCAGTTTCCACCTGTGTCCCCTGTGTCCCCTGTGTCAACCGACTGTCTCACCACTCGGCTGTTAAAGGCTTTGTCTCAGGTTAGTGTGGGTCACCCAGGTGTGGGAGGAGACACAGGTGTGGGTGTTGGTGCAGGTGTGGGAGACCATGTAGGTGTGGAGGACCACAGATACTTAGGGGGGGAGGGAAATGACGATGATGTGTGAGATGACGGGTGTGGCATGTGATATTGGTACATATGAGACTGGGTGTTTAGAAATATGTGGTTTTGGGGGGTGAGTGAGAGTGAGTGAACTGTGAGGGTGAGAGTGAGTGAACTGTGAGGGTGAGAGTGAGTGACTGTGAGAGAGGGTGAGTGAGAGTGATTGGACTGTAAGAGAGGGTGAGTGAGAGTGAATGGACTGTGAGAAGGGTGAGTGAGTGGGTGGAGGTTGGTGTGAAATGTCAGCAGGTGAGAGGGTCCACAGTAGTTTCCCCTCACCATCTCCCCTTCCCCCTCATCCACCTACACTTTCATCCTCATCCACCTGCCTCTTCACTCCAGGACCCCCCCCCCCCACACATCTGCCCTTTCCTCATAACTCCTCATCTGCCATCTGAGGCCAGTGGCACTCACCTCCCCCCCCTACATCTGAGTGCCTCACACACACTCGTATGCCGCTAGCAGGTGTGTGTGTGACGTGTGTATGAAGCCCTCATGTATGCTGCCCTCACGTCTATGCTTCCCATATGAGTATGCTGCACAGGCACATGTGCAGTCTGCGAGCCTGTCACCCACGCTCCTATGCCTCATGACACTCGTGAGGTACACATACACACACACTCATATTTGGCCAACACACTCATGCCGCCCACATACTCATGCCGCCCACATACTCATGCCGCCCACATACTCATGCCGCCCATGGACTCATAGCACCGCCAAACCCATGAGTGTTCATCAATAAACACTCGGGCGTAATAGACGCATTCCAGCACATATGTACGCCCGCACATACGTACACCCGCACGTACGTACGTCCGCACATATGTACGCCCACACGTACACACTGGGAAGCATACACGAACCGCCCTCTCAGACCACCTCGGTAGTTATATAAGTATTTGCGATGGTCCGAAAGCATATTACGGTTTCAGTGATAGCCTACTGACAAACAGGGAAATGAACCTTTGTCCTAAACAGAAATTATTCTCAAGTTATACATTTATTGTAATATAAATCCAGACGGGACACCACGAGCGAAGCTCTCGTCATGTAAGTACATTTAGGTAGTTACGCACACACACACATATATGTAAACAAAACACATAGCCTGTTATACAGGAATTGTAGGTTTATATCTACAGATGACTGGAAGGAAGAGAGACCACGTGGTTTAAGCTGTATATATGTTGTTGTTGTTGAGTTAGGGGCGACGACGATCGTGGGATCGGATGCGCCCCGGCGTACCCGTGAAGGGTGAATCGCAGAAAAGCCAGAAGAGGCGAAACGCCAAGCCAAAACGCGAAACGAGTGACGCCAAGCACTAGAAACTAATATGCCACACGGCAAAGCTACGCACAAAGGGAGAGGCAGAAGCACATAATAGAACAGGGCAAACAAACAGCCAGAAGGGCACACAGCACGTCATAGAGCAAACACACAAGAAATCAGAGCACAAACTTGCCCGGGAACTTGGCCCGCGGGAATCTTACATTGAACGCCTCCCAGAGCACCCATTGCCAAGGGTCTCGTCCATCCACCGGTGACGCCATAACATCTGGAACTGGGGCAACAAACACCTGCAAACTGGGGACCCAGATGGTAGTACTCATGAGGCGAGAAGTCGCCACTCGCCCCCACAGGAAGGGAACTTGCCCCCCACGAAAACACTCCGGTCCGTCAGACAGCAGTAACTCGGCAATCTTCGACCAGTGACCCGGTGGCATCACAGACGCCAGCAACACGTCCCCCAGGGCCCCAACGCGCACTTGCACCACAGGGGTACCCGTGGCCCCGGGCACACCACCAGACGACAGCAGGGAACCCGGACGGCACGCATCCTTCCATAACGTCACCACCAGGCCACGCCCAGCACCAGAGTCCACACCATCCCTGGCAGCGGGAGCCACCACCCCCCACTGTGGAGAGTCCCCCGGCGGAGAAAGAACCGAAGGCACGTCCGAGACACAGGCACCAGCACCGGCAGGCACATGGACCTCCGCCACCACGAACCGCGGAGACATCGACGCATCCGTATCCACACTGTCAACATCTGAAGCCCCACAGTCACTGAAGTCACCAACGTCGGCCCAGGAAGAAGACGAACGCCGGGAACGTTTGGGCACCGGCCGGATATCGTCCGAGCCGGTAAGTGACCCAGAAACACGGGTACCACGAGCCGAAGGAACCGATGCCAGGACGGCAGCAGCCTCTACCACAGGGGGAACCGGACCACACACAGCAGGAGGCTCCGCAGTCACCCCAGCACCCAGCACATCCGGGACCCGAGTCACGGACACAGGGCCAGGCGCAGCATCAGAAGACGAGGGAGAAGACAATGACGTCACACAGGGAGCTCCAGGGAGGGCCACGGGAGCAGCTGGGACAGCGACAGGATCAGGCAGACCAACCGACGGTACCTCAAGAACCGGAGGAGGGACGGCAACAACCGGAGGAGGGACGGCAACAACCGGAGGAGGGACGGCAACAACCGGAGGAGGGACGGCAACAACCGGAGGAGGGACGGCAACAACCGGAGGAGGGACGGCAACAACCGGAGGAGGGACGGCAACAACCGGAGGAGGGACGGCAACAACCGGAGGAGGGACGGCAACAACCGGAGGAGGGACGGCAACAACCGGAGGAGGGACGGCAACAACCGGAGGAGGGACGGCAACAACCGGAGGAGGGACGGCAACAACAGGAGGAGGGACGGCAACAACCGGACGAACGGCAGGCGCAGCCGGGGAAGCTGCAGCAGCAGACGGGACGCGCACCACCTCATCAACATCACCGGGGATAGTGGGCTCCTGAGATACCGTGCAGTGAGGACGTGTCGCCTGCTGCTCCGGTGGTTTGAGTCGGTTCTCACTACGTGTAGAGAGCCATGGGGAAGGCTCAGCGCAAGAGGGAATGGAAGCAGCTTTCGGACGAGGAAGGACGGGGAACCGATGTGCAGCAGGCCCCAAAGAAAACTGCTATCGAGGCTTTACCACTTGCTTCTACCAGCAAGTCAGCGGACGTAATGGACCTAGAGAGGACAGCGTCAGTCACACACCAGCCAGTGTCAGTCAATGCTTCTCTGTCCGCAACGCTGCCGCGGGACGGCAGTATGAGTCAGGAGAGGACACCACCGGTTTCACGCCAGCCAATGTCGGCCATTGTTCCTCCACAGCCCAGCCGCAGGACAGCAGTATGGGACAGGGGAGGACACCACCAGTCTCACACCAGACATCGCCAGCCTCTGCACTTCTTCCGAAATTCAAGATCATGCAGACCGACCACTTTCCTACAGCATATGGAGTAGTAACGGCGATGGAAAAAGAACAACCAGAGCTCAAACTTTCCATTACAGTCAACCTGAAGGGAGAAATAATACTGACACCTCAAGACCAACAGACTGCACATTACTTAGAGAAGGTAAGAGTCCTGCAGGGGAAACCTGTGTGCTTGGTAAAGCTGGACCCTTCAGAACGACGCACACGAGTCGTGCTTTTGGGATACCCAATCGACTTTCCCCTGGATCCAGTGCTAGAACACAAGCAAGTCCTGAGTGCGGAACGTTGCCACACAAAAGTAGACAAGGCAGCGACACGTCAGGTTCTGGTGACCGTCATGGGACATGTGCCGGAAACTTTCGGTCTTGGAAATTGGGGGACATACCGACAGAGGCCATACGTCCCGGAACCCCTACGCTGCTTCAGGTGTCAGAAATACGGCCACCATCAGTCACGCTGCACAGGACAGGAGAGGTGCGGAGTGTGCAGCCTGAGACATCCCACCAAAGACTGTATTGCCAAGCACAAGGCAAACCAGACCACAACAGCCAAATGTCCAAATTGTGGAGGCAAACATCATGCCTGGAGCACAACCTGCTCTGCACGGAAACAAAAAGTGCAGACAGCTCAGGCCAGGGTCAACACACTGACCAGCGGTACGTCCACCAACACCACCGTCTGGAACACTCGTGCACAGCCACAACAGCCACCCGCTCTCACAGAGCAAAATTTCCCGGATCTGTCAATTCCGAATCAGACATTACACGAAAGTGTTGCAGAAGTCCAGCAAATGCAAATGAGCAGAAAACACTTACTTTCGGAATCTTCTCACCAGCTATACAGTTTTACCGAGGTCCAGCTGCAAACCATCGTGAAGATCATGGCAGAGACCATTATCAATTGCCTACAGATGACGCAGAACGCCTCACAACAACAGACTCAAGACATCACTTGTGTGATAATGGACAAGATCGTGCAGCAGACCACAGTTACACGAGAAATAGACAGTCTCCGACAGGATGGAGCACAAGAGGACAAACAACGCAACTTGGACGTACTGACTACCGACAACAGTCGGCTAGTCAAGACACCGGAACATCGATATTCACAAACGCAACTGCAAGACGCAGTGACCACCCACGATCAACAGAATCTTCAAACACAGGAGACAGACAACAACAGCCAATGCAGTCTGATCTGCAGCAACGCCAACAAAGACGTATTGAACAGCAGAGATGCGCAGGTTCCGCCAACACAAGAAACGGCCGCGAGCAATCAATGCAGTCCGACTTGCAGCAATCCCAACAACAAAGTGATGGACCACAGTTCTGCACAGATTCCAACAATGCCGGGGTTGACCACGGACAATCAATGCAGTCCGACCTGCAGCACTTCCAACAACATAGCGATGGACCACAGTTATGCACAGATTCCAACAACGTCGGGGATGACCACGAACTATCAATGCAGTCCGATTTGCAGCGACACGACTTGCGAGGCGGAGAATATAGAGGTCGATTCCGAGGAGGAGTTCTAGTAGAACAAGCATCACCACCCGAACCCGTCGTCTGGCCATTACGAATTCTGCAGTGGAACATACAAGGTCTTGGAAATAAAAAACACACACTTCAGGAGGCTGCAATCAGCACGAAAGCAGATATAATCGTTTTGGAAGAAACTCTTTTCCCAGCCACGAAATCCTTCAGATTAGCTGGATATCAGCACTATGTTCTCCCGTATGAGCAGGGGAGACTAAGAGGATTAATGACCCTAGTCAGAAACACCATACCCAGCAAGAAAATAGACTCGGTTTCATGTGGGGATGGAGTAGAGGTATTAGCAGTAACAGTGAATATGGCTAATTTTGAGCTCCTCATATACAACGTCTACAAGCCCCCTAGACGTAAACTAGAAGCAGAGGCAGTGCTTGCCTTGGCCACGCAGGAAAATTTAATTCTTGCTGGAGATTTTAATGCTCATCATCCAGAGTTAGGTGCAACTGGGCCAGCCAATGCAGATGGGCGCCATTTAGCTGCAGCTCTGCGAGAAGTACCTGAAATTACACTTCTCAACACTGGGGAACCCACTCACATTCTAGGAGGTTCCCTTGATCTTACATTCATCTCCACAGCACTCCAGCAACAGGCGAAGTGGGAAGTAGACCCGGTGATCACTAGTGACCACTATGCTACTGTCACGACACTCAACCTGGCACGACCTCCTACACCTCCTGCGCGGCCTCGGTGGAATTTAGGAAAGGCCAATTGGAATGTATACCAGGAAGAACTTGAAAAATGGTATGCAACGTACACGCCACCTGGGGATTTGAACATACACGAGACCAATCTGCAGGAAGCCGTTGCAGCTGCTGCGAACAAAGCTATTCCAATCATTATCACAGGTAACACGAAACGAAAGAACTATTGGTTCTATAGTAATGACGTTAAAGAACAGAACCACAGAGTCAACATCTTCAGAAAACATCTAAAGAGAAACCCCACACCAGAAGGAAGAACTCTGCTACGAGCGGTGATATCTGAAGCAAGGCGAGTTTCTCGAGAAGTAAAGGAGGCAAGATGGTTTGAGTGGTGTCAAACTCTAAATGAACATAGTAGTCTTGGCAAGATATGGGGTCAGATTAAAACTATATCAGGTCGACCAGCCCGGCCACAGGCATGTATTCAACCATTGCAGGAGGCTGAGAGACTTGCTCTCCAATTTGCAGAAAGAACAGCTTCATATCAGCTTCCTGCAATGGTCCGAAGGCAGCAAGACTACTTAAAACAAGAGAGGATGACAGTCATTCATGAGGGCTTAGCTATAAATGACGAATGTGACTGTCCCTTCACCGAACAGGAACTAAGCAGAGCCAAAAAGGGTGGTAAGGACACTGCACCAGGTGCTGATAACATTACATACTCAATGATCGCACATGCAGGTCCTGCTGGAGACCGAGGGATGTTGGACGTCATCAATGCGTCTTGGCAGCAAGGCAAACTACCGCCCTCTTGGAAGAAAGCAGACATCATACCGATTCCTAAGCCGAATGAACCTGGCAATTACAGACCCATTTCCTTAACATCATGCGTTAGTAAAACTGCAGAACGGATGGTCTTAAATAGGCTACTGTGGAAGACTGGAGACCTTCATAAACACATATTTGGCTTCACTAGAGGTGTAGGTACTGCCAACTGCATAGCAACATTACTAGGAACAGTTAACTCGGGTCCAGCTATAGTGGTCTTCCTTGATCTGGAAAAAGCATTTGAACTTGCAAGCCCGCCAGCAATACTACACACCTTAGTTAAAAAAGGTGTGAGGGGGAAAATGCTAGCATGGATTCAAGAGTACCTAAGTCACAGGTATGCCAGAGTAAAGTTGCAAGGACAAGTGTCGGACTACCACTTGCACGAGAATGGGACTCCAAAGGAGGAGTCCTCAGTCCTAGTCTTTTTAACATCCTTATGGAAAACCTTGTTACCATGTCCTTTACAGAAGGGGTTACATTGCTAAGCTATGCTGATGATCTAGCATTAGTCGTTACGGGTCCTTCACTTCTAAATAAAGCTCAAGGTGCTTTAGATCAAGTGACATCTGAATGCAGTGTTTTAGGGCTAAAAATATCTGCACAGAAGTCTAAGGCGATGAGACTAGGTGGCAAGGCTCCAGACAGGCACCTACGCATTCAGGACATTAACCTTCAGTGGGTTCCACAATATCGATATCTCGGAGTGTGGATTGATTTTAAGATGACATTCAATAAGCAAATTCAATATCTAAAGGAGAAAGCAAAGTCACGAATAAATATAATGAGAGCAATCACAGGGCCCCGTCTAGGAGCGGGACACAGAGTGTTGAGAATGTTTTACATACACGCCGTTCGTTCCCTGGTTGATTATGCAGCACCTGCCTTACTCACTCTTTCTTCTGGTCAGTGGGCAAACGTTGAGGTTCTTCAAAATGATGCATTGCGAGTCATAACAGGTGCTCCCAGATGGACTAAAATCCTGAACCTAAGACTAGAGACAAAGCTAACGTCGAATGAAATAAGGGTAAAGGGTATTGCTGCGTGCATGCTGACCTAGATATTGACTAGACCTAGAATCAGTTCACTTAAAGATTTGATCACTGGAGCACTAACTCTGGACAGAAGAGCCTCCAATAGCAACAGGTGGACCCATTGTGCGTTAAACGCCATCGATACGTTTGATATGGCAAACACAGTCACTGAGAGGGGTGTCGACGACATACATGCAGACTTTGTTATACAAGCCCCTTGGGAATCTCTGCCAGCAGACTTTCAGATTATGGCTCTTGACGGAAAGAAGAACCAGACACATCCTCATCTGCTACGTCACATTGCACAGATGCATATAGAAGCAAACATGGCATCCGACAGCTTCACTTACTTCACGGATGGGTCAGTAGACCAGCAGGGACAAGAAACCGGAGCTGCAGTTAAAGCAGGAAACTCTGTATATAGTTGGAGGCTCTCAAATGGGTGTTCGACTTTACAGACTGAGATGCTAGCCATTCAAAAGGCTTTGGAACATGCTCTTGCTGAACACCGCCAACATGTTATCGTCCATACAGATTCGAGAACCGCCATTGAAACCTTGCAACAGGAACACATATGTGATAACATCCATCTGATCACCAATGTCTTATCATTCATGCACACACTCCACCGACAAGGCCGACGGGTGCTTATCAACTGGGTGCCAAGTCATGTGGGACTATTAGGTAATGACATTGCAGACGAAGCTGCGAAACTTGCTACTAAGAGGAGGAATGAAGACATTTACATACCACCGAGTCTCTCCCAGATGAAGAAAGTGATTCGAAACAGAGCAATGCGAAGGCTGTACAGTGACCACAACACAGCAGTTGCAACATCAGGATCTGCGGGTTGGTACAAGAATTCCACCAACTACGAACCACTTAGTTTGATGAAAGGGGGCAGTAGAACAACAGAAGTGCACTTACATCGCATCAGGCTTGGATACCCATGTGCATGGGAAATAGGCTTACGGGTTCCGGAAGGTGAGAGGATATGTCAACACTGTGGAGAAATGCCCGACAGACCACTGGAACATCTAACAAAGTGCACAGTTACAAACCCGTTAAGATTTCACCTTCGATTCGACAGAGCAGAGGAAGTTGTTAAACACGTATGGCAAAATCTTACTGAAGCGACCATACGGGTCATACATACTCATCCTCCGCCCAGGTAAACCAGAAACGGGCATCACTTAGTGGGCCAGCCAGAGGCTTAGGGCCAGCGCAGGATTATCCCTGCTAAAAAGAAAAAAAAAAAAAAAAAAAAAAAAACATCACCGGAGACTGCCGCCAGAGGGAGCGGCGGGAAATCCTCGTCGCGGAACAAGTTGACAGGAGCAGCAGGGGCCTCAGAGCACCCGGCAGCCTGATGCCCCAACAGGCCACACCGGAAACAGGTACGAGGCTGCCGGCCATAATACACCCGGACGTAGTACCCCATAAGCCGGACAGAAGAAGGTATATCCGACCGCAGGCGCATCCCCAACGTGCGAATGTTTGTACGCCTCCCAGCATACCGCCCCGAGGAGAGCGTGTTCACCCGCACGCTGACAACAGTACCAAAACCCCCGAAGTAACGCCTGAGGAGGTCATCAGGGAACTCCAGGGGCGCACCATGGACACTGACATAAGTCAGGGCACCACTGCGGTCCGAAATCGCCACAGAGCCGGCATCGTCTGGCAACGGCAACGTACGCCCCCCGTACCGACGGAGGAAGTCCCGGTACTCGTCCTCCCCCACGCCCGTAACTAGCTCCACACCGTAAACAGCTTCCACCGGGACACGAAGCATGTCACACATCACCATCTCGATGGTCGGATAACCAGCCTTACAAGTGAACTCCAGGCCCACGGAGTTCACACGCTGAACAGGAGGAAGATGGCCCCCATGTCAGTACTGCCACGTCAACGCAGCCAGGCAGGCAACAAAACTGGTAGGGCAGAGACGCCCACAACACCTGGCGACCAAAACAGTAAACAACTCCAACAGCCACGGAGGGTCGGTAAACGTCCTCACTCCACGGCTGCTAGCAGTCGACCTAAGCTGTATATATAGAACAGATCCACGAGGCTTCCTCCTCTAACAACAACAACAACAACTGCAATCCGAGCCGTTTTCGACACTATAGGCGTCTGAATCCAAACATGAGAAAATCCACATTCTCATAAGAACACTAAGATATATATCCACTATTCAAGAAAGACAACATGATCCTAAAGAAAGGAATAATAACTGCATACCGCTAAATATTATCTATAAAAATTAAGAATAGCGTGTCGAAAATATAAATATTTCGTGAATCCGGTGTAGACGGCTACTTGTCTCACGAACACCGGGGAAGACGACGCTAGCCAGAGGTGTAGACGGCTACTTGTCTCACGAACATCGGGGGAGACGACGCTAGCCAGAGGTGTAGACGGCTACTTGTCTCACGAACACCGGGGTAGACGACGCTAGCCAGAGGTGTAGACGGCTACTTGTCTCACGAACACCGGGGGAGACGACGCTAGCCAGAGGTGTAGACGGCTACTTGTCTCACGAACACCGGGGAAGACGACGCTAGCCAGAGGTGTAGACGGCTACTTGTCTCACGAACACCGGGGGAGACGACGCTAGCCAGAGGTGTAGACGGCTACTTGTCTCACGAACACCGGGGGAGACGACGCTAGCCAGAGGTGTAGACGGCTACTTGTCTCACGAACATCGGGGGAGACGACGCTAGCCAGAGGTGTAGACGGCTACTTGTCTCACGAACACCGGGGGAGACGACGCTAGCCAGAGAGATTGTAAACATTGCCAAGCGAAGACGTCCCTTGTGCTTAAACGGAAGTTTATAAGCCAGAAACTATTAATATTAATTTTGTAACAACTGCTTGTGCCTCGTTATTGTTATTAAGGTGTAGGATTGTTTATAATAATAGAGAAGAGGAGAAGCAGTGACAACAAAAAGCATAAACGCAATGCATCAAGCCTATACTGACGCCTTCACTGTCGCCACCAGTCCCGTCTCTGTTGACACCACATAAATCTTAATGTTTACACCACATAAATCCTAATGTTTACACCACATAAATCCTAATGTTTACACCACATAAATCCTAATGTTTACACCACATAAATCCTAATGTTTACACCACATAAATCCTAATGTTTACACCACATAAATCCTAATGTTTACACCACATAAATCCTAATGTTTACACCACATAAATCCTAATGTTTACACCACATAAATCCTAATGTTTACACCACATAAATCCTAATGTTTACACCACATAAATGCTAATGTTTACACCACATAAATCCTAATGTTTACACCACATAAATGCTAATGTTTACACCACATAAATGCTAATGTTTACACCACATAAATCCTAATGTTTACACCACATAAATCCTAATGTTTACACCACATAAATCCTAATGTTTACACCACATAAATCCTAATGTTTACACCACATAAATCCTAATGTTTACACCACATAAATCCTAATGTTTATACTACATAAATCCTAATGTTTACACCACATAAATCCTAATGTTTACACCACATAAATCCTAATGTTTACACCACATAAATCCTAATGTTTACACCACATAAATCCTAATGTGTACACCACATAAATCCTAATGTGTACACCACATAAATCCTAATGTTTACACCACATAAATCCTAATGTTTACTCCACATAAATCCTAATGTGTACACCACATAAATCCTAATGTGTACACCACATAAATCCTAATGTGTACACCACATAAATCCTAATGTTTACACCACATAAATCTTAAATAGTCACAGTTTAGCTTTTTGGAATCCTATTTAATTCTTACCAAAAACACTAACCCCCTAAAAAACAATGAAAGTAGTTAAGACGAGGGCTGTCGAGCCCAAAGTAATCAAAATATAAAATTTAAGCTATTTAAATTTGTGTATATCTATATATATATATATATATATATATATATATATATATATATATATATATATATATATATATATATATATATATATATATATATATACTTAGTGATAAATAAGCTAGGCTGAAGCTTATAATAAAAGTGGCAGTACCTAATTACGGCACACATTTGTATTATTATCAAAGCGTGCTAATGCGAGGTTACATTCCAGGCTGGTGAATGGTGTGCACATCAGCCGCTGCAAGTAACCCATTATAACTCCTCTAGAAAGAAGCCTGGTACTCGACACGCCGGTACTGGCTTCATCAACTACAACAGTTATGACTCGACCAATTATTGTAATGTTATTTTGTAATTTTTGTATTTTTGTATTTTTTTTATATCGAGGGTAAATACCACATTAATTTTGGTCGTTTGGGTTGACAATTTTCTCAATCTTTCGTACATTTCTTTTCACTGTTGGAGGTAAATCAAAAATCAATTCTCCAAAATTCATTTTTATTTCTAGTCTGACGCGACACGAGCGCGTTTCGTAAAACTTATTACATTTTCAAAGACTTTAGTTCACAAATACACAACTGAATAGAACTTACGCATCTCCGATTTTATATCTACATTTGAGTGAGGTGGAAGGGGTGATGTGGCATTAACACAAGACAGAACAAGAGGTGGCATTAATAGGGTATTAATTTCATCAACACAAGACAGAACAAGAGGTGGCATTAATAGGGTATTAATTTCATCAACACAAGACAGAACACGAAACAATGGGTATTGAATAGAAGTGTTTGTAGAAAGCCTATTGGTCCATATTTCTTGATGCTTCTATATTGGAGCGGAGTCTTGAGGTGGGTAGAATATAGTTGTGCAATAATTGGCTGTTGATTGCTGGTGTTGACTTCTTGATGTGTAGTGCCTCGCAAACGTCAAGCCGCCTGCTATCGCTGTATCTATCGATGATTTCTGTGTTGTTTACTAGGATTTCTCTGGCGATGGTTTGGTTGTGGGAAGAGATTATATGTTCCTTAATGGAGACCTGTTGCTTATGCAACAGGTTAGAATTATTAATCTTACTTTTTCGGTCATATTTAATAATATATATATATATATATATATATATATATATATATATATATATATATATATATATATATATATATATATATATATATATATATATATATATATATATATATATATATATAATGTATATATATATATGTGTGTGTGTGTGTGTATGTGTGTGTGTGTGTGTGTGTGTGTGTGTGTGTGTGTGTGTGTGTGTGTGTGTGTGTGTGTGTGTGTGTGTGTGTGTGTGTGTGTGTGTGTGTGTGTGTATGTATATGTATCAACAGAAATAGCTTAGTAAACAACTCAGCAGAGACGTAATGATGACTAAGATCTCTTAAGAACAAGAGTAAACAGAGTGAGAATGGTCGAGGCAGGCATGCCACACCCAGGATAACTCAAGTGTCTAAAGCCAAGATGGTCGGCATATTACTAACTAGGCTAGTCATACTACTAACTAACTAAGGTAGGCATTTGTTGTTACAAGTGTTGTTGTTACAGGTGATGTTGTGGTGGTGGCTGTGTTTGTTGGTACAGCTGTTGTTATTGTTGTGGCTGTGTTTGCTGGTACAGATGCTCTTGTGGCTGTGTTTGTTGGTACAGCTGTTGTTATTGTTGTGGCTGTGTTTGCTGGTACAGATGCTCTTGTGGCTGTGTTTGTTGGTACAGCTGTTGTTATTGTTGTGGCTGTGTTTGCTGGTACAGATGCTCTTGTGGCTGTGTTTGTTGGTACAGCTGTTGTTATTGTTGTGGCTGTGTTTGTTGGTACAGCTGTTGTGGCTGTGTTTGTTGGTACAGATGCTGTTGTGGCTGTGTTTGCTGGTACAGATGCTCTTGTGGCTGTGTTTGTTGGTACAGCTGTTGTTATTGTTGTGGCTGTGTTTGCTGGTACAGTTGCTGTTGTGGCTGTGTTTGCTGGTACAGATGCTGTTGTGGCTGTGTTTGCTGGTACAGTTGCTGTTGTGGCTGTGTTTGCTGGTACAGTTGCTGTTGTGGCTGTGTTTGCTGGTACAGATGCTGTTGTGACTGTGTTTGCTGGTACAGTTGCTGTTGTGACTGTGTTTGCTGGTACAGTTGCTGTTGTGACTGTGTTTGCTGGTACAGATGCTGTTGTGGCTGTGTTTGCTGGTACAGTTGCTGTTGTGACTGTGTTTGCTGGTACAGTTGCAGTTGTGACTGTGTTTGCTGGTACAGTTGCTGTTGTGGCTGTACTTGTTGGTACAGTTGCTGTTGTGGCTGTACTTGTTGGTACAGTTGCTGTTGTGGATGTACTTGTTGGTACAGTTGCTGTTGTGGCTGTACTTGTTGGTACAGTTGCTGTTGTGGCTGTACTTGTTGGTACAGTTGCTGTTGTGGCTGTACTTGTTGGTACAGTTGCTGTTGTGGCTGTACTTGTTGGTACAGTTGCTGTTGTGGCTGTACTTGCTGGTCTGGCTGGTGTGGGGGGCCTGGCTGGTGTGGGAGGTCTGGCTGGTGTGGGAGGTCTGGCTGGTGTGGGAGGTCTGGCTGGTGTGGGGGGTCTGGCTGGTGTGGGGGTCTGGCAGGTATTTCTACAAACCTAGCCTAAACTAACCTAACTTAACCTGCCAACCTAGCCTATTTCCTAGTCAAAACAAACATAACCTAATCTAAGCTAACCTAACCTAACCTAACGTAACTAACTCCTGGATACCTGTTTACTGTTAGGTGAATAGATGTATTCGGTGATAGGAAACGCTACCTACAATTACAGCCCTTCTTCTTTTTCTATTTCTACAAACCTAGCCTATTTCCTAGCCTAAACTAACCTAACCTAAGGTAATCTAACTAACTCCTGGATACCTATTTACTGCTACGTGAACAGAGAAGACACGCTACCAACAATTACTGCCCTATTTCTATTTCAACAAAAATAGCCTATTTCTTAGCCTAAACTAATCTAACCAAATTAAACCTAACCTAACCTAATCTAACCTTACCTATATATATACATCACTACTCACTATCATCATCACTACCACACTACTCACTAACATCATCACTACCTCACTACTCACCATCATCATCACTACCACAATACTCACTAACATCATCACTACCTCCCTACTCACCATCATCATCACTACCTCACTACTCACCATCACTACCACACTACTCACCATCATCACTACCACACTACTCACCATCATCATCATTACCTCACTACTCACCATCACTACCACACTACTCACCATCATCACTACCTCACTACTCACTAACATCATCACTTCCTCACTACTCACCATCATCATCACTACCTCTCTACTCACCATCATCATCACTACCTCTCTACTCACCATCATCATTACCTCACTACTCACCATCACCATCACTACCTCACTATCATCATCACTACCTCTCTACTCACCATCATCATCATTACCTCACTACTCACCATCACTACCACACTACTCACCATCATCACTACCTCACTACTCACCATCACTACCACACTACTCACCATCATCACTACCTCACTACTCACTAACATCATCACTTCCTCACTACTCACTATCATCATCACTACTCACCATCATCACTACTCACCATCATCACTACCACACTACTCATAAACATCATCACTACCACACTACTCACCATCATCACTACTCACCATCATCACTACCACACTACTCATAAACATCATCACTACCACACTACTCACCATCATCACTACCACACTACTCTTAACCATCATCACTACCTCACCATCATCATCACTACCACACTACTCACCATCATCACTACCACACTACTCTTAACCATCATCACTACCTCACACTACCTCACACTACCTCACCATCATCATCACTACCTCACCATCATCATCACTACCTCACTACTCACCATCATCACTACCACAATACTCACCATCATCATCACTACCACAATACTCACGATCAACATCACTAACCACACTAATTAGCAACACCATCACTACCTCACTACTCACCATCATCATCACTATCACACTACTCACCATCATCATCACTACCTCACTACTCACCATCATCATCACTACCTCACTACTCACTATCATCATCACAACCACAATACTCTCGATCAACATCACTAACCACACTACTCACTATCATCATCACTACCACACTACTCACCATCATCACTACCACACTATTCACTATCATCACTACCTCACTACTCACCATCATCACTACCACTACTCTCTATCATCACTTCTCACCATCAGCATCACTACCTCACTATCATCATCACTACCACACTACTCACCATCATCATCACTACCACACTATTCACTATCATCATCACTACCTCACTACTCACCATCATCATCACTACCACACTACTCACCATCATCATAACTACCTCACTACTCACTATCATCATCACTACCACACTACTCATCATCATCATCACTACCACACTACTCACTGTCATCACTTCTATCACTACTCACCATCATCATCACTACCACACTACTCACCATCATCATCACTACCACACTACTCACCATCATCATCACTACCTCACTACTCACTATCATCATCACTACCTCACTACTCACCATCATCACTACCTCACTAATCACTATCATCATCACTACTCACCATCATCATCACTACCACACTATTCACTATCATTATCACTACCACACTACTCACCATCATCATCACTACCACACTATTCACTATCATCATCACTACCTCACTATCACCATCACTACCTCACTATCATAATAACTACCACACTACTCACCATCATCATCACTACCACACTATTCACTATCATCATCACTACTCACTATCATCACTTCTATCACTTCTCACCATCATCATCACTACCACACTATTCACCATCACCACTACTACACTACTCACTATCATCATCACTACCACACTATTCACTATCATCATCACTACCATACTACTCACCATCATCATCTTTACCTCACTACTCACCATCATCATCACTACCTCACTACTCACTATCATCATCACTACCTCACTACTCACCATCATCACTACCACACTACTCACTATCATCACTTCTCACCATCATCATCACTACCTCACTACTCACTATCATCATCACTACCACACTATTCACCATCATCATCACTACCACACTTCACTATCATCATCACTACCACACTACTCACCATCATCATCACTACCTCACTACTCACCATCATCATCACTACCACACTACTCACCATCATCATCACTACCACACTTCACCATCATCATCACTACCTCACTACTCACTATCATCATCACTACCACACTATTCACTATCATCATCACTACCACACTACTCACCATCATCATCACTACCACACTACTCACCATCATCATCACTACCTCACTACTCACCATCATCACTACTCACTATCACTACCACACTACTCACCGAGTAGTGTGGTGGTGATGATAGTGAGTAGTGTGGTAGTGATGATGGTGAGTAGTGTGGTAGTGATGATGTTTATGAGGAGTGTGGTAGTGATGATGGTGGGTAGTGATAATGGTGAGTAGTGATGATGATGATGATGGTGAGTAGTGAGGAAGTGATGATGTTAGTGAGTAGTGAGGAAATGATGATGGTGGTGAGTAGAGAAGTAGTGATGATGATGGTGAGTAGTGAGGTAGTGATGATGGTGAGTAGTGTGGTAGTGATGGTGAGTAGTGAGGTAGTGATGATGATGGTGAGTAGTGTGGTAGTGATGGTGAGTAGTGAGGTAGTGATGATGATGGTGAGTAGTGAGGTAATGATGATGATGGCGAGTAGTGTGGTAGTGATGATGATAGTGAGTAGAGAGGTAATGATGATGATGGCGAGTAGTGTGGTAGTGATGATGATGGTGAGGTAGTGATGATGATGGTGAGTAGAGAGGTAGTGATGATGTTAGTGAGTAGAGAGGTAGTGATGATGATGGTGAGTAGAGAGGTAGTGATGATGTTAGTGAGTAGAGAGGTAATGATGATGATGGCGAGTAGTGTGGTAGTGATGATGATGGTGAGGTAATGATGATGATGGTGAGTAGAGAGGTAGTGATGATGTTAGTGAGTAGAGAGGTAGTGATGATGATGGTGAGTAGAGAGGTAGTGATGATGATGGTGAGGTAGTGATGATGATGGTGAGTAGTGAGGTAATGATGATGGTGAGTAGAGAGGTAGTGATGATGATGGTGAGTAGAGAGGTAGTGATGATGATGGTGAGTAGTGAGGTAGTGATGATGTTAGTGAGTAGTGTGGTAGTGATGATGATAGTGAGTAGTGAAGTATATATATAGGTAAGGTTAGATTAGGTTAGGTTAGGTTTAATTAGGTTAGATTAGTTTAGGCTAAGAAATAGGCTATTTTTGTTGAAATAGAAATAGGGCAGTAATTGTTGGTAGCGTGTCTTCTCTGTTCACGTAGCAGTAAATAGGTATCCAGGAGTTAGTTAGATTACCTTAGGTTAGGTTAGTTTAGGCTAGGAAATAGGCTAGGTTTGTAGAAATAGAAAAAGAAGAAGGGCTGTAATTGTAGGTAGCGTTTCCTATCACCGAATACATCTATTCACCTAACAGTAAATAGGTATCCAGGAGTTAGTTACGTTAGGTTAGGTTAGGTTAGCTTAGATTAGGATATGTTTGTTTTGACTAGGAAATATGCTAGGTTTGCAGGTTAAGTTAGGTTAGTTTAGGCTAGGTTTGTAGAAATAGAAATAGAAAAAGGGCTGTAATTGTTGGTAGCCTATCTAACCTAACCAAGGAACCTAACCAACCAACCTAATCAACCAACGTAACCAACCAACCTAACCAACCAACCTAACCAATGTAACCAACCAACCTAACCAACCAACCAACCTAACCTAACCTAACCTAACCTAACCTAACCTAACCAACCTAACAAACCAACCTAACTAACCAACCAACCAACCTAAGCTATCTAACCTAACCAACCAACCTATCCAACCAACCTTAGCTATCTAACCTAACCAACCAACCTAAGCTATCTAGCCTAACCAACCAACCTAAGCTATCTAACCTAACCAACCAACCTAAGCTATCTAACCTAACAAAGCAACCTAACCAAGCTACCTAACCAACCAACCTAAGCAACCAACCTAAGCAACCAACCTAAGCAACCAACCTAAGCAACCAACCTAAGCAACCTAACCTAACCAACCTAACCTAACCAACCAACCTAACCAACCAACCTAACCAACCAACCTAACCTAACCAACCAAACTAACCAACCAACCAACCTAACCAACCTAACAAACCAACCTAACTAACCAACCAACCTAACCAACCAACCTAAGCTATCTAATTTAACCAACCAACCAAAGCTATCTAACCTAACCAAGCAACCTAATCAACCAACCTAACCAAGCAACCTAACCAACCTAACCTAACCTAACCAACCAAACTAACCTAACCTAACCTAACCAACCAACCAACCTAACCAACGTAACCAACCAACCAACGTAACCAACCAACCTAACTAACGTAACCAACCATCCTAACCAACGTGACCAACCAACCTAACCAATGTAATAATGTAACCAACTTAAGTTGGTTAGTACCAACGTAACCAACCTAAGCAACCACCCTAAGCAACCCAACCTAACCAACCAACCAACCTAACTAACCAACCAACGTAACCAATGTAAACTATCTAACCTAACCAACCAATGTAACTAACCTAACCAACAAACCTAAGCTATCTAATCTAACAAAGCAACCTAACCAACCAACCTAACCAACGAACCTAACCAAGGAACCTAACCAACCAACCAACCTAACCAACCTAAGCTATCTCTCCTAACCAACCAACCTAACCAACCTAAGCTATCTAACCTAACCAACCAACCTAACCTAACCTAACCTAACCAACCAACCAACCCAACCTAACCTAACCAACCAACCTAAGCAATCTAACCTAAACAACCAACCTAACCAACCAACCAACCTAACCAACCTAAGCAATCTAACCTAACCAACTAACCTAACCAACCAACTTAAGCTATCTAACCTAACCAACCAACCTAACCAACCAACCAACCTAAGCAATCTAACCTAACCAACCAACCTAACCAACCAACCAACCTAACCAACCTAAGCAATCTAACCTAACCAACTAACCTAACCAACCAACTTAAGCTATCTAACCTAACCAAGCAACCTAATCAACCAACCTAACCAACCAACGTAACCAACCAACCAACCTAAGCTATCTAACCTAACCAATCAACCTAAGCTATCTAACCAACCTATCCAACCAACCTAACCAAGCAACCTAACCAACCAACCTAACCAACCAACCTAACCAACCAACCTAACCAATGTAAGCTATCTAACCTAACCAACCAACCTAACCAACGTATCCAACCTAACCAACCAACCTAAGCAACCAACCTAAGCAACCTAACCTAACCAACCAACCTAAGCTATCTAACCTAACCAACCAACCTAAGCTATCTAACCTAACCAACCAACCTAAGCTATCTAACCTAACCAAGCAACCTAAGCTATCTAACCTAACCAATTAACCTAACCGAAGAACCTAACCAACCAACCTAACCGAAGAACCTAATCAACCAACCTAACCAAGCAACCTAACCAAGCAACCTAATCAAGCAACCTAACCAAGCAACCTAACCAATTAACCTAACCGAAGAACCTAACCAACCAACCTAACCGAAGAACCTAATCAACCAACCTAACCAAGCAACCTAACCAACCAACCTAACCAACGTAACCAACCAACCTTAGCTATCCAACCAACCTAACCAAGCAACCTAAGCTATCTAACCTAACCAAGCAACCTAACCAAGCAACCTAACCAAGCAACCTAACCAACCAACCTAAGCAATATGTAACCTAACCTGAGCAACCTAACCTGAGCAACCTAACCTAACCAACGTAACCAACCAACCTAAGCAATGTAACCTAACCTGAGCAACCTAACCTGAGCAACCTAACCTGAGCAACCTAACCTGAGCAACCTAACCTGAGCAACCTAACCTGAGCAACCTAACCTAAGCAACCTAACCTAACCAACCAACCAACCTAACCAACCAACCTAACCAACCAACCTAACCAACCAACCTAACCAACCAACCAACCTAACCAACCAACCTAACCTGAGCAACCTAACCAACCAACCAACCTAACCTAACCAACCAACCTAACCAACCAACCAACCTAACCAATCAACCTAACCAACCAACCTAACCTAACCAACCTAACCTAACCAACCTAACCTAACCAACCAACCTGACCAACCAACCTAACCAACCAACCAACCTAACCAACCTAACCTAACCAACCTAACCTAACCAACCTAACCTAACCTAACCAACCAACCAACCAACCTAACCAACCAACCAACCTAACCAACCAACCAACCTAATCAACCAACCTAACCAACCAATCTACCTAACCAACCAACCAACCTAACCAACCAACCTAACCAACCAACCAACCAACCTAACTAACCAACCTAACCAACCAACCTAACCAACCAACCAACCTAACCAACCTAACCAACCAACCTAACCAACCAACCTAACCAACCTAATTATGTTATTATATTATTATTATTATTATATTATTATTATTATTATATTATTATTATTATATATTATATTATTATATTATTATTATTATTATTATTATATATTATATTATATTATTATTATTATTATTATATATTATATTATTATTATACAACCTTATTATATTATCAACTCCCTTCTTATTATCTGACACCAACCTTCGGTTCGTGTCAGAGTCCATGAGTGTCCGTGTGCGTGTCCGTGTGAGTGTCCGTGTCCGTGTATCCAAGGGGTTTTGGGTCCAGGAAGCTATTTGTGTCGACCCAAATTGCCTCCCTTCTCCCCACCTGAAATCCAGGTGGATTGAAAGACCTGCCCGAGGTCAGTGGATCCAGGTATCCGTCCGTGGCCCCCCGGACTTCAACCCTTCCCCACATTCCAAGGAGTCGGTCAATCAATCTTCGGCTATCCAGAGAATCTATGGAAACTGATGCTCCTACAGGAGGGGACACACAGAGAAATCTGTGCCCTGTACTTGCAACCGTTCCGACAGGCTCGAACGCAGATCTATCCGGATTAGGAACTTGTTCTATCCGACTAGGCCACGCTGGAGTTGCCTTCTGAATCAAATTTGGCACTTGTATTTATATCTCATAGCAAGGTTAGTTAGTGTCTATTTATCAACAGTTGCAATGATTGATATGTTAAGTTGTTAATTTGTGTTGACAGTTAGAAATACCAGACAGCTTTGTTTGATAAGGTTGCAGTCCCGTGAGGCAGTGTTATGGATGAATATTGGAGAATTTAGGCTAACTGACATGTGTGTGTGTGTGTGTGTGTGTGTGTGTGTGTGTACTCACCTAGTTGTGTTTGCGGGGGTTGAGCTCTGGCTCTTTGGTCCCGCCTCTCAACCGTCAATCAACAGGTGTACAGATTCCTGAGCCTATTGGGCTCTATCATATCTACACTTGAAACTGTGTATGGAGTCAGCCTCCACCACATCACCTCCTAATGCATTCCATTTGTCAACCACTCTGACACTAAACAAGTTCTTTCAAATATCTCTGTGGCTCATTTGGGCACTCAGTTTCCACCTGTGTCCCCTGTGTCCCCTGTGTCAACCGACTGTCTCACCACTCGGCTGTTAAAGGCTTTGTCTCAGGTTAGTGTGGGTCACCCAGGTGTGGGAGGAGACACAGGTGTGGGTGTTGGTGCAGGTGTGGGAGACCATGTAGGTGTGGAGGACCACAGATACTAGGGGGGGGGGAAATGACGATGATGTGTGAGATGACGGGTGTGGCATGTGATATTGGTACATATGAGACTGGGTGTTTAGAAATATGTGGTTTTGGGGGGTGAGTGAGAGTGAGTGAACTGTGAGGGTGAGAGTGAGTGAACTGTGAGGGTGAGAGTGAGTGACTGTGAGAGAGGGTGAGTGAGAGTGATTGGATTGTAAGAGAGGGTGAGTGAGAGTGAATGGACTGTGAGAAGGGTGAGTGAGTGGGTGGAGGTTGGTGTGAAATGTCAGCAGGTGAGAGGGTCCACAGTAGTTTCCCCTCACCCCCTCCCCTTCTCCCTCATCCACCTACACTTTCATCCTCATCCACCTGCCTCTTCACTCCAGGACCCCCCCCCCCACACATCTGCCCTTTCCTCATAACTCCTCATCTGCCATCTGAGGCCAGTGGCACTCACCTCCCCCCCCTACATCTGAGTGCCTCACACACACTTGTTTGCCGCTAGCAGGTGTGTGTGTGACGTGTGTATGAAGCCCTCATGTATGCTGCCCTCACGTCTATGCTTCCCATATGAGTATGCTGCACAGGCACATGTGCAGTCTGCGAGCCTGTCACCCACGCTCCTATGCCTCATGACACTCGTGAGGTACACATACACACACACTCATATTTGGCCAACACACTCATGCCGCCCACATACTCATGCCGCCCACATACTCATGCCGCCCACATACTCATGCCGCCCATGGACTCATAGCACCGCCAAACCCATGAGTGTTCATCAATATTCACTCGGGCGTAATAGACGCATTCCAGCACATATGTACGCCCGCACATACGTACACCCGCACGTACGTACGTCCGCACATATGTACGCCCACACGTACACACTGGGAAGCATACACGAACCGCCCTCTCAGACCACCTCGGTAGTTATATAAGTATTTGCGATGGTCCGAAAGCATATTACGGTTTCAGTGATAGCCTACTGACAAACAGGGAAATGAACCTTTGTCCTAAACAGAAATTATTCTCAAGTTATACATTTATTGTAATATAAATCCAGACGGGACACCACGAGCGAAGCTCTCGTCATGTAAGTACATTTAGGTAGTTACGCACACACACACATATATGTAAACAAAACACATAGCCTGTTATAAAGGAATTGTAGGTTTATATCTACAGATGACTGGAAGGAAGAGAGACCACGTGGTTTAAGCTGTATATATGTTGTTGTTGTTGAGTTAGGGGCGACGACGATCGTGGGATCGGATGCGCCCCGGCGTACCCGTGAAGGGTGAATCGCAGAAAAGCCAGAAGAGGCGAAACGCCAAGCCAAAACGCGAAACGAGTGACGCCAAGCACTAGAAACTAATATGCCACACGGCAAAGCTACGCACAAAGGGAGAGGCAGAAGCACATAATAGAACAGGGCAAACAAACAGCCAGAAGGGCACACAGCACGTCATAGAGCAAACACACAAGAAATCAGAGCACAAACTTGCCCGGGAACTTGGCCCGCGGGAATCTTACATTGAACGCCTCCCAGGGCACCCATTGCCAAGGGTCTCGTCCATCCACCGGTGACGCCATAACATCTGGAACCGGGGCAACAAACACCTGCAAACTGGGGACCCAGATGGTAGTACTCATGAGGCGAGAAGTCGCCACTCGCCCCCACAGGAAGGGAACTTGCCCCCCACGAAAACACTCCGGTCCGTCAGACAGCAGTAACTCGGCAATCTTCGACCAGTGACCCGGTGGCATCACAGACGCCGGCAACACGTCCCCCAGGGCCCCAACGCGCACCCGCACCACAGGGGTACCCGTGGCCCCGGGCACACCACCAGACGACAGCAGGGAACCCGGACGGCGCGCATCCTTCCGTAACGTCACCACCAGGCCACGCCCAGCACCAGAGTCCACACCATCCCTGGCAGCGGGAGCCACCACCCCCCACTGTGGAGAGTCCCCCGGCGGAGAAAGAACCGAAGGCACGTCCGAGACACAGGCACCAGCACCGGCAGGCACATGGACCTCCGCCACCACGAACCGCGGAGACATCGACGCATCCGTATCCACACTGTCAACATCTGAAGCCCCACAGTCACTGAAGTCACCAACGTCGGCCCAGGAAGAAGACGAACGCCGGGAACGTTTGGGCACCAGCCGGATATCGTCACAGCCGGTAAGTAACCCAGAAACACGGGTACCACGAGCCGAAGGAACCGATGCCAGGACGGCAGCAGCCTCTACCACAGGGGGAACCGGACCACACACAGCAGGAGGCTCCGCAGTCACCCCAGCACCCAGCACATCCGGGACCCGAGTCACGGACACAGGGCCAGGCGCAGCATCAGAAGACGAGGGAGAAGACAGTGACGTCACACAGGGAGCTCCAGGGAGGGCCACGGGAGCAGCTGGGACAGCGACAGGATCAGGCAGACCAACCGACGGTACCTCAAGAACCGGAGGAGGGACGGCAACAACCGGAGGAGGGACGGCAACAACTGGAGGAGGGACGGCAACAACCGGAGGAGGGACGGCAACAACCGGAGGAGGGACGGCAACAACCGGAGGAGGGACGGCAACAACAGGAGGAGGGACGGCAACAACCGGAGGAACGGCAGGCGCAGCCGGGGAAGCTGCAGCAGCAGACGGGACGCGCACCACCTCATCAACATCACCGGGAATAGTGGGTTCCTGAGCTACCGTGCAGTGAGGACGTGTCGCCTGCTGCTCCGGTGGTTTGAGTCGGTTCTCACTACGTGTAGAGAGCCATGGGGAAGGCTCAGCGCAAGAGGGAATGGAAGCAGCTTTCGGACGAGGAAGGACAGGGGACCGATGTGCAGCAGGCCCCAAAGAAAACTGCTATCGAGGCTTTACTACTTGCTTCTACCAGCAAGTCAGCGGACGTAATGGACCTAGAGAGGACAGCGTCAGTCACACACCAGCCAGTGTCAGTCAATGCTTCTCTGTCCGCAACGCTGCCGCGGGACGGCAGTATGAGTCAGGAGAGGACACCACCGGTTTCACGCCAGCCAATGTCGGCCATTGTTCCTCTCTCCACAGCCCAGCCGCAGGACAGCAGTATGGGACAGGGGAGGACACCACCAGTCTCACACCAGACATCGCCAGCCTCTGCACTTCTTCCGAAATTCAAGATCATGCAGACCGACCACTTTCCTACAGCATATGGAGTAGTAACGGCGATGGAAAAAGAACAACCAGAGCTCAAACTTTCCATTACAGTCAACCTGAAGGGAGAAATAATACTGACACCTCAAGACCAACAGACTGCACATTACTTAGAGAAGGTAAGAGTCCTGCAGGGGAAACCTGTGTGCTTGGTAAAGCTGGACCCTTCAGAACGACGCACACGAGTCGTGCTTTTGGGATACCCAATCGACTTTCCCCTGGATCCAGTGCTAGAACACAAGCAAGTCCTGAGTGCGGAACGTTGCCACACAAAAGTAGACAAGGGAGCGACGCGTCAGGTTCTGGTGACCGTCATGGAACATGTGCCGGAAACTTTCGGTCTTGGAAATTGGGGGACATACCGACAGAGGCCATACGTCCCGGAACCCCTACGCTGCTTCAGGTGTCAGAAATACGGCCACCATCAGTCACGCTGCACAGGACAGGAGAGGTGCGGAGTGTGCAGCCTGAGACATCCCACCAAAGACTGTATTGCCAAGCACAAGGCAAACCAGACCACAACAGCCAAATGTCCAAATTGTGGAGGCAAACATCATGCCTGGAGCACAACCTGCTCTGCAAGGAAACAAAAAGTGCAGACAGCTCAGGCCAGGGTCAACACACTGACCAGCGGTACATCCACCAACACCACCGTCTGGAACACTCGTGCACAGCCACAACAGCCACCCGCTCTCACAGAGCAAAATTTCCCGAATCTGTCAATTCCGAATCAGACATTACACGAAAGTGTTGCAGAAGTCCAGCAAGTGCAAATGAGCAGAAAACACTTACTTTCGGAATCTACTCACCAGCTATACAGTTTTACCGAGGTCCAGCTGCAAACCATCGTGAAGATCATGGCAGAGACCATTATCAATTGCCTACAGATGACGCAGAACGCCTCACAACAACAAACTCAAGACATCACTTGTGTGATAATGGACAAGATCGTGCAGCAGACCACAGTTACACGAGAAATAGACAGTCTCCGACAGGATGGAGCACAAGAGGACAAACAACGCAACTTGGACGTACTGACTACCGACAACAGTCGGCTAGTCAAGACACCGGAACATCGACATTCACAAACGCAACTGCAAGACGCAGTGACCACCCACGATCAACAGAATCTTCAAACACAGGAGACAGACAACAACAGCCAATGCAGTCTGATCTGCAGCAACGCCAACAAAGACGTATTGAACAGCAGAGATGCGCAGGTTCCGCCAACACAAGAAACGGCCGCGAGCAATCAATGCAGTCCGACTTGCAGCAATCCCAACAACAAAGTGATGGACCACAGTTCTGCACAGATTCCAACAATGCCGGGGTTGACCACGGACAATCAATGCAGTCCGACCTGCAGCACTTCCAACACCATAGCGATGGACTACAGTTATGCACAGATTTCAACAACGTCGGGGATGACCACGAACTATCAATGCAGTCCGATTTGCAGCGACACGACTTGCGAGGCGGAGAATATAGAGGTCGATTCCGAGGAGGAGTTCTAGTAGAACAAGCTACACCAACCGAACCCGTCGTCTGGCCATTACGAATTCTGCAGTGGAACATACAAGGTCTTGGAAATAAAAAACACACACTTCAGGAGGCTGCAATCAGCACGAAAGCAGATATAATCGTTTTGGAAGAAACTCTTTTCCCAGCCACGAAATCCTTCAGATTAGCTGGATATCAGCACTATGTTCTCCCGTATGAGCAGGGGAGACTAAGAGGATTAATGACCCTAGTCAGAAACACCATACCCAGCAAGAAAATAGACTCGGTTTCATGTGGGGATGGAGTAGAGGTATTAGCAGTAACAGTGAATATGGCTAATTTTGAGCTCCTCATATACAACGTCTACAAGCCCCCTAGACGTAAACTAGAAGCAGAGGCAGTGCTTGCCTTGGCCACGCAGGAAAATGTAATTCTTGCTGGAGATTTTAATGCTCATCATCCAGAGTTAGATGCAACTGGGCCAGCCAATGCAGATGGGCGCCATTTAGCTGCAGCTCTGCGAGAAGTACCTGAAATTACACTTCTCAACACTGGGGAACCCACTCACATTCTAGGAGGTTCCCTTGATCTTACATTCATCTCCACAGCACTCCAGCAACAGGCGAAGTGGGAAGTAGACCCGGTGATCACTAGTGACCACTATGCTACTGTCACGACACTCAACCTGGGACGACCTCCTACACCTCCTGCGCGGCCTCGGTGGAATTTAGGAAAGGCCAATTGGAATGTATACCAGGAAGAACTTGAAAAATGGTATGCAACGTACACGCCACCTGGGGATTTGAACATACACGAGACCAATCTGCAGGAAGCCGTTGCAGCTGCTGCGAACAAAGCTATTCCAATCATTATCACAGGTAACACGAAACGAAAGAACTATTGGTTCTATAGTAATGACGTTAAAGAACAGAACCACAGAGTCAACATCTTCAGAAAACATCTAAAGAGAAACCCCACACCAGAAGGAAGAACTCTGCTACGAGCGGTGATATCTGAAGCAAGGCGAGTTTCTCGAGAAGTAAAGGAGGCAAGATGGTTTGAGTGGTGTCAAACTCTAAATGAACATAGTAGTCTTGGCAAGATATGGGGTCAGATTAAAACTATATCAGGTCGACCAGCCCGGCCACAGGCATGTATTCAACCATTGCAGGAGGCTGAGAGACTTGCTCTCCAATTTGCAGAAAGAACAGCTTCATATCAGCTTCCTGCAATGGTCCGAAGGCAGCAAGACCACTTAAAACAAGAGAGGATGACAGTCATTCATGAGGGCTTAGCTATAAATGACGAATGTGACTGTCCCTTCACCGAACAGAACTAAGCAGAGCCAAAAAGGGTGGTAAGGACACTGCACCAGGTGCTGATAACATTACATACTCAATGATCGCACATGCAGGTCCTGCTGGAGACCGAGGGATGTTGGACGTCATCAATGCGTCTTGGCAGCAAGGCAAACTACCGCCCTCTTGGAAGAAAGCAGACATCATACCGATTCCTAAGCCGAATGACCCTGACAATTACAGACCCATTTCCTTAACATCATGCGTTAGTAAAACTGCAGAACGGATGGTCTTAAATAGGCTACTGTGGAAGACTGGAGACCTTCATAAACACATATTTGGCTTCACTAGAGGTGTAGGTACTGCCAACTGCATAGCAACATTACTAGGAACAGTTAACTCGGGTCCAGCTATAGTGGTCTTCCTTGATCTGGAAAAAGCATTTGAACTTGCAAGCCCGCCAGCAATACTACACACCTTAGTTAAAAAAGGTGAGGGGGAAAATGCTAGCATGGATTCAAGATTACCTAAGTCACAGGTATGCCAGAGTAAAGTTGCAAGGACAAGTGTCGGACTACCACTTGCACGAGAATGGGACTCCACAAGGAGGAGTCCTCAGTCCTAGTCTTTTTAACATCCTTATGGAAAACCTTGTTACCATGTCCTTTACAGAAGGGGTTACATTGCTAAGCTATGCTGATGATCTAGCATTAGTCGTTACGGGTCCTTCACTTCTAAATAAAGCTCAAGGTGCTTTAGATCAAGTGACATCTGAATGCAGTGTTTTAGGGCTAAAAATATCTGCACAGAAGTCTAAGGCGATGAGACTAGGTGGCAAGGCTCCAGACAGGCACCTACGCATTCAGGACATTAACCTTCAGTGGGTTCCACAATATCGATATCTCGGAGTGTGGATTGATTTTAAGATGACATTCAATAAGCAAATTCAATATCTAAAGGAGAAAGCAAAGTCACGAATAAATATAATGAGAGCAATCACAGGGCCCCGTCTAGGAGCGGGACACAGAGTGTTGAGAATGTTTTACATACACGCCGTTCGTTCCCTGGTTGATTATGCAGCACCTGCCTTACTCACTCTTTCTCCTGGTCAGTGGGCAAACGTTGAGGTTCTTCAAAATGATGCATTGCGAGTCATAACAGGTGCTCCCAGATGGACTAAAATCCTGAACCTAAGACTAGAGACAAAGCTAACGTCGATTGAAATAAGGGTAAAGGGGATTGCTGCGTGCATGCTGACCAAGATATTGACTAGACCTAGAATCAGTTCACTTAAAGATTTGATTACTGGAGCACTAACTCTGGACAGAAGAGCCTCCAATAGCAACAGGTGGACCCATTGTGCGTTAAACGCCATCGATACGTTTGATATGGCAAACACAGTCACTGAGAGGGGTGTCGACTACATACATGCAGACTTTGTTATACAAGCCCCTTGGGAATCTCTGCCAGCAGACTTTCAGATTATGGCTCTTGACGGAAAGAAGAACCAGACACATCCTCATCTGCTACGTCACATTGCACAGATGCATATAGAAGCAAACATGGCATCCGACAGCTTCACTTACTTCACGGATGGGTCAGTAGACCAGCAGGGACAGGAAACCGGAGCTGCAGTTAAAGCAGGAAACTCTGTATATAGTTGGAGGCTCTCAAATGGGTGTTCGACTTTACAGACTGAGATGCTAGCCATTCAAAAGGCTTTGGAACATGCTCTTGCTGAACACCGCCAACATGTTATCGTCCATACAGATTCGAGAACCGCCATTGAAACCTTGCAACAGGAACACATATGTGATAACATCCATCTGATCACCAATGTCTTATCATTCATGCACACACTCCACCGACAAGGCCGACGGGTGCTTATCAACTGGGTGCCAAGTCATGTGGGACTATTAGGTAATGACATTGCAGACGAAGCTGCGAAACTTGCTACTAAGAGGAGGAATGTAGACATTTACATACCACCGAGTCTCTCCCAGATGAAGAAAGTGATTCGAAACAGAGCAATGCGAAGGCTGTACAGTGACCACAACACAGCAGTTGCAACATCAGGATCTGCGGGTTGGTACAAGAATTCCACCAACTACGAACCACTTAGTTTGATGAAAGGGGGCAGTAGAACAACAGAAGTGCACTTACATCGCATCAGGCTTGGATACCCATGTGCATGGGAAATAGGCTTACGGGTTCCGGAAGGTGAGAGGATATGTCAACACTGTGGAGAAATGCCCGACAGACCACTGGAACATTATCTAACACAGTGCACAGTTACAAACCCGTTAAGATTTCACCTTCGATTCGACAGAGCAGAGGAAGTTGTTAACCACATATGGCAAAATCTTACTGAAGCGACCATACGGGTCATACATACTCATCCTCCGCCCAGGTAAACCAGAAACGGGCATCACTTAGTGGGCCAGCCAGAGGCTTAGGGCCCGCGCAGGATTATCCCTGCTAAAAAGAGAAAAAAAAAAAAAAAAAACATCACCGGAGACTGCCGCCAGAGGGAGCGGCGGGAAATCCTCGTCGCGGAACAAGTTGACAGGAGCAGCAGGGGCCTCAGAGCACCCGGCAGCCTGATGCCCCAACAGGCCACACCGGAAACAGGTACGAGGCTGCCGGCCATAATACACCCGGACGTAGTACCCCATAAGCCGGACAGAAGAAGGTATATCCGACCGCAGGCGCATCCCCAACGTGCGAATGTTTGTACGCCTCCCAGCATACCGCCCCGAGGAGAGCGTGTTCACCCGCACGCTGACAACAGTACCAAAACCCCCGAAGTAACGCCGGAGGAGGTCATCAGGGAACTCCAGGGGCGCACCATGGACACTGACATAAGTCAGGGCACCACTGCGGTCCGAAATCGCCACAGAGCCGGCATCGTCTGGCAACGGCAACATACGCCCCCCGTACCGACGGAGGAAGTCCCGGTACTCGTCCTCCCCCACGCCCGTAACTAGCTCCACACCGTAAACAGCTTCCACCGGGACACGAAGCATGTCACACATCACCATCTCGATGGTCGGATAACCAGCCTTACAAGTGAACTCCAGGCCCACGGAGTTCACACGCTGAACAGGAGGAAGATGGCCCCCATGTCAGAACTGCCACGTCAACGCAGCCAGGCAGGCAACAAAACTGGTAGGGCAGAGACGCCCACAACACCTGGCGACCAAAACAGCAAACAACTCCAACAGCCACGGAGGGTCGGTAAACGTCCTCACTCCACGGCTGCTAGCAGTCGACCTAAGCTGTATATATAGAACAGATCCACGAGGCTTCCTCCTCTAACAACAACAACAACAACTGCAATCCGAGCCGTTTTCGACACTATAGGCGTCTGAATCCAAACATGAGAAAATCCACATTCTCATAAGAACACTAAGATATATATCCACTATTCAAGAAAGACAACGTGATCCTAAAGACAGGAATAATAACTGCATACCGCTAAATATTATCTATAAAAATTAAGAATAGCGTGTCGAAAATATAAATATTTCGTGAATCCGGTGTAGACGGCTACTTGTCTCACGAACACCGGGGAAGACGACGCTAGCCAGAGGTGTAGACGGCTACTTGTCTCACGAACATCGGGGGAGACGACGCTAGCCAGAGGTGTAGACGGCTACTTGTCTCACGAACACCGGGGGAGACGACGCTAGCCAGAGGTGTAGACGGCTACTTGTCTCACGAACATCGGGGGAGACGACGCTAGCCAGAGGTGTAGACGGCTACTTGTCTCACGAACACCGGGGGAGACGACGCTAGCCAGAGAGATTGTAAACATTGCCAAGCGAAGACGTCCCTTGTGCTTAAACGGAAGTTTATAAGCCAGAAACTATTAATATTAGTTTTGTAACAACTGCTTGTGCCTCGTTATTGTTATTAAGGTGGAGGATTGTTTATAATAATAGAGAAGAGGAGAAGCAGTGACAACAAAAAGCATAAACGCAATGCATCAAGCCTATACTGACGCCTTCACTGTCGCCACCAGTTCCGTCTCTGTTTACACCACATAAATCCTAATGTTTACACCACATAAATCCTAATGTTTACACCACATAAATAATAATGTTTACACCACATAAATCCTAATGTTTACACCACATAAATCCTAATGTTTACACCACATAAATCCTAATGTTTACACCACATAAATCCTAATGTTTACACCACATAAATGCTAATGTTTACACCACATAAATCCTAATGTTTACACCACATAAATCCTAATGTTTACACCACATAAATGCTAATGTTTACACCACATAAATGCTAATGTTTACACCACATAAATGCTAATGTTTACACCACATAAATCTTAATGTTTACACCACATAAATCCTAATGTTTACACCACATAAATCCTAATGTTTACACCACATAAATCCTAATGTTTACACCACATAAATCCTAATGTTTACACCACATAAATTCTAATGTTTATACTACATAAATCCTAATGTTTACACCACATAAATCCTAATGTTTACACCACATAAATCCTAATGTTTACACCACATAAATCCTAATGTTTACACCACATAAATCCTAATGTGTACACCACATAAATCCTAATGTGTACACCACATAAATCCTAATGTTTACACCACATAAATCCTAATGTTTACTCCACATAAATCCTAATGTGTACACCACATAAATCCTAATGTGTACACCACATAAATCCTAATGTTTACACCACATAAATCTTAAATAGTCACAGTTTAGCTTTTTGGAATCCTATTTAATTCTTACCAAAAACACTAACCCCCTAAAAAACAATGAAAGTAGTTAAGACGAGGGCTGTCGAGCCCAAAGTAATCAAAATATAAAATTTAAGCTATTTAAATTTGTGTATATCTATATATATATATATATATATATATATATATATATATATATATATATATATATATATACTTAGTGATAAATAAGCTAGGCCGAAGCTTATAATAAAAGTGGCAGTACCTAATTACGGCACACATTTGTATTATTATCAAAGAGTGCTAATGCGAGGTTACATTCCAGGCTGGTGAATGGTGTGCACATCAGCCGCTGCAAGTAACCCATTATAACTCCTCTAGAAAGAAGCCTGGTACTCGACACGCCGGTCCTGGCTTCATCAACTACAACAGTTAAGACTCGACCAATTATTGTAATGTTATTTTGTAATTTTTGTATTTTTTTAATTTTTTTATATGGAGGGTAAATACCACATTAATTTTGGTCGTTTGGGTTGACAACCAAAACTCCAGGATAATATAAATATATATATATATATATATATATATATATATATATATATATATATATATATATATATATATATATATATATATATATATATATATATATATATATATATATATATAATATATATATATATATTGTGACGATAATCTCCTTCAAGAGATTGAGCCTGCTCTTCCCTCCACAATTACGTCGTTGTGGTTATATAAAACTACTATGGAAGAAATGTCCAACAACGACAACAACACCAGCAAGGCTTGCCAGAGCGCAAAACGTTGCAGCCAGAGACACCTGTTCGGACTCAAACCGCCAAACTACCCGTTGATCGCTACCGGCCCCGCTGATTGGTCGCCGGTCTGGCTGCACCTGCACTCGCCCCCCCATACTACTTGATGTCTGGGGTCGCCACGACCTCAGACCTCAGAATGTTCAGTGCTTTCGTGGTTATCACTTCTCCCAGCTAGACGTTAGCGTGTACTGAGAGAGGTGGTAGCTTAAAGCCAATATTCCAGCACCTTCCCATTTAATTTTGTATTGCACTTCTTGTTATTTTGCCTTAACGTAACTTTTCATTGTGTCATTTAATTATTCTTATTATTTTGATTGATTGATTTTATTATAAGAATTTGTTTGTCCATTTTTTCATGTTTTGATTTATTTAACGTAATTAAAATTTCATTGTTAAAGTTTACTTGTGTTTTGTGTGTCTTCTCCTTACCTTACCACAGACGAAGTTCCAGTTTTTTCTTTTTTTTTATAACTATGTGACGAGGCCATACCCCTAGCCTTAAACAGCCGAACACCAACGCGTTACCGTCACAAGTTATATGGGGGCCTGTCCTAGGAGCTTCACTCAGGTACTGGTGCCAAGTGGTAATTTATGGTAAGCGTATTTAACTTTGTTAACGTAGCTTTACTATTTTTCATTCAATTTCATTTTTTATAAGGTGCGGTGTATTGTGCATTACGAGAGTAACATATAGTGAAGGTGAGACAACTTTGGATTACGTGGTGACTGTAGGCCGCAGTCATACTCTTAATTGGTCATCTCTCCCTCCGTGTTATTACTCGTATTTACCATCTATGTCCCTTGAATATTTCTCATTCTGACAGATCATCATATTGGTACCCTGGTACTGTGGTCTGCCCCGGGTCAAGAGTACTCAATCTTCTGCAATCTGACTGTAGGAGGACAAAGAGGGCCATAGTTCCTCTAGCTCGAACTTTAGTTGCTGAATTGGGACCTCAGCAGCAGTTCTCGTCACCAGTTGACACCTCGCACCCCTACACGTCAGTCAGAGATGATGATACATACAACGGTAGGGAATTAGCTTATTTTTTCAGAGCACAAAAGTTCGCTAATTCTGTAAGTATCATATTAAATTCAGTAGGAAAAACTTGCTTTATGTCCTATAGAGACGTGGCAAGGTATGCCTACATCCTTGGACTACCAATTTTACTTTTGAAGCATTTAACTGTTTCATTTGTTTTCGAAACTGTTTCATTTGTTAGTAGGATTTTCTTGCCCTTATCCTCTTACATGAGTACCGGGTACAAGATTTCCTGCGCCCTTGATTTAATTTAATCATTTAACATCTTTTTCTTAACTTTAATTGTTAAAGATCTCACAGGATAGGTACCAGTTGCCACGTTGTCCTGTTTCTGACATTCACTATTGAATATTCGTGTACCTTTATTTGCTAATTTCACCATGTTTCGTCTCCAAGCTTTCCGTACAAATCCAGCAGGTGAAATAGGGACTTTAAGTCGTGCCAAGAAGACTGAATTACAAACTCTTGCACATGAGTGTCAACTAGAAGTTCCCTACCAAGCCAACAAAAATGACCTACACAACCTGTTGCTGGATTACTATTTAGAGCAAGGTAAGATAGACTCTGAAACTCATGAAACTTACTATATTGCAGAGAAAACTGACTTGGCAACGCTGAAACTCAAACTAGAGCTGGCCAAGATTGAACGTGAGCAGCAAAGAGAAGCAGCTGCCATACGAAGGGAAGAACAAGAACGAGAAATCACCCTCAGAGAACGTGAAACTACTTTGAGGAGAAACGAACAAGAACGCGAGGCCGCTTTGAGGAGAGAAGAACACGAACGTGAGGTCGCATTACTCCGTGAACGTGAACGCTTACAGCTCGAAACCAAACAACGCGTGTTAGAGATACAACGCGAACATGACAAGCAACAAGCGACTCTGGCTCTAGAGTGTCGTCAACGCGAAATCGCCTTGGAAACTTCACACTTCACTCAACGCCAGCAAGCTACTGCCAATCTTCCCGTCAGTTTTAATATATCACATGCAAGTAAGTTAATGCCATCCTTTGTAGAAGCAGAAGTCGATGTGTTCTTTACCACCTTTGAAACCCTTGCTAATCAACTCAGTTGGCCTGTCGACCAATGGGCCACACTTCTCAGAGTCCATCTTACAGGTAGAGCTGCAGTCACACTCAGTACTTTGGCGTCTGAGAATGACTACTACACTCTGAAACAAGCAGTGTTGGACGCCTACCTACTTTCCACCGAAAGTTATAGAAGGAAATTCCGTGACCACCTGAAGGCAAGTACCACTACCTTCCTCGAGTTTGCTAACACGAAACGGAGGTATTTCATGAAATGGCTGGAAGCAGCACATGTCTCTACTTTTACAGAACTCGTCAACCTGATGCTTGTTGAAGAATTCTTGAGACGTGTGCCGCCTCCTGTCCGCCTCTACTTAGCAGATAAAGAAGAAACCGACTACCTGAAGTGTGCTAAGTCGGCTGACACTTACAGCCTCATCCACCGGCTGACACCCGAACCATCCTCCAGTAAGAAGTCGTGGTACAGTTACGAGAAGGTGAGCCCCGATCAAGCTGGTTCACAACTGTACTGCAAGTATTGTAGACTCTATGGACATACCATAGACAAGTGTGGTAAGTCTCAATACAAGGGAACCACTGACCAACAAAGACCCAAACCAACTCCTCCTAAGTCCGGTAAGCCTGTGATGAATGTTGGTGTTGATGTTAATGATCTTTCTCTTTTCAGTAACCACCTGTATACTGGAACTGTCTCTGCCAACGGTTCAAATCCGGAGGGACGTTTCAAATTGAAGATCTTGAGGGACACAGCGGCTCTACAATCGATCATCTTGAAGTCGGCTGTGCCCAACATCGTCTACACCGGAGAAACTGTCTTCATCACTGACCTCACTGCTACCACTCCATACCCTCTCGCCAGAGTCCACCTGGATTGTCCCTACGTGAACGGGGAAGTCCAAGTCGCCGTCAGGGAAAAGCCTTTTCCCATGCCTGGAGTGCAACTTCTCCTAGGCAACGACTTGGCAGAAGACCTGCAACCGACCAACCTGATCGTCATGGACAAACCCCAGGTGTGTAACTCTGTGCCAATAAACCCTATTCTTGAGTATGTTCCAGCAGAGGTTCAAGAGAGTGATGAAGTTTCTCCTCCGGTTCTCGTGACCACCCGTGCACAAGCCGCACGTCCACAGCCAGCTGACTCTACTGCTACCGCTGTCCCTCAAGACCCTCAGAAACTCCCCCCGCATCTGACCAAGTTGGAGTTCCGTAAGTTGCAGAGGGAAGATCTTACTTTAACACCATTGTTTTTCCAGGCTGAGACTCAACCCGACAGTATTCCTGGGTTCTTCCTAGAGAACGACTTACTCTACCGCAGATATAGACCCAGTAAACTGAAGGAGGAGGACGATTGGGCCAACATCGAACAACTTGTGATTCCCACCAGCCTGCGGCCCACTATTCTACACCTGGCCCACGGAGCATTCTCCCACTACGGCTTCAACAAGACTTACCATGGGATTCGTCAAGACTACTACTGGCCAGGTATGGTAAATAACGTCAAACAGTATGTAAAACAGTGTCATACATGTCAGATGGCAGGCAAACCGAACGTCTCCATTCCCAGAGCACCACTGATTCCCATACAGGTGCCTGCGGAACCTTTCCACAGACTCATAATAGACTGTGTTTGTCCTTTACCGCGGACCAGTTCAGGTAACGCCTACATCCTAACCATCCTGTGTCCTACCACCAGATTTCCCATAGCAGTTCCAGTGAAGAACATCACGGCTGCTACGGTTATAAAACATCTATTGAAGATCTTCACTCAATACGGATTTCCCAGGGAGATTCAAAGTGACTGTGGTACCAACTTCACCAGTGATCTCTTCAAAA
>NW_027189285.1:147500-215000 GCF_040958095.1 Procambarus clarkii | reverse complement strand
CTGTTGTGGCTGTACTTGCTGGTACAGTTGCTGTTGTGGCTGTACTTGCTGGTCTGGCTGGTGTGGGGGGTCTGGCTGGTGTGGGAGGTCTGGCTGGTGTGGGAGGTCTGGCTGGTGTGGGGGGTCTGGCTGGTGTGGGAGGTCTGGCTGGTGTGGGAGGTCTGGCTGGTGTGGGGGGTCTGGCTGGTGTGGGAGGTCTGGCTGGTGTGGGAGGTCTGGCTGGTGTGGGAGGTCTGGCTGGTGTGGGGGGTCTGGCTGGTGTGGGAGGTCTGGCTGGTGTGGGAGGTCTGGCTGGTGTGGGAGGTCTGGCTGGTGTGGGGGGTCTGGCTGGTGTGGGGGGTCTGGCAGGTATTTCTACAAACCTAGCCTAAACTAACCTAACTTAACCTGCCAACCTAGCCTATTTCCTAGTCAAAACAAACATAACCTAATCTAAGCTAACCTAACCTAACCTAACGTAACTAACTCCTAGATACCTATTTACTGTTAGGTGAATAGATGTATTCGGTGATAGGAAACGCTACCTACAATTACAGCCCTTCTTCTTTTTCTATTTCTACAAACCTAGCCTATTTCCTAGCCTAAACTAACCTAACCTAAGGTAATCTAACTAACTCCTGGATACCTATTTACTGCTACGTGAACAGAGAAGACACGCTACCAACAATTACTGCCCTATTTCTATTTCAACAAAAATAGCCTATTTCTTAGCCTAAACTAATCTAACCTAATTAAACCTAACCTAACCTAATCTAACCTTACCTATATATATACGTCACTACTCACTATCATCATCACTACCACACTACTCACTAACATCATCACTACCTCACTACTCACCATCATCATCACTACCTCACTACTCACTATCACTACCACACTACTCACCATCATCATCATTACCTCACTACTCACCATCACTACCACACTACTCACCATCATCACTACCTCACTACTCACTAACATCATCACTTCCTCACTACTCACCATCATCATCACTACCTCTCTACTCACCATCATCATCACTACCTCTCTACTCACCATCATCATTACCTCACTACTCACCATCAGCATCACTACCTCTCTACTCACCATCATCATCACTACCTCTCTACTCACCATCATCATCATTACCTCACTACTCACCATCACCATCACTACCTCTCTACTCACCATCATCATCATTACCTCACTACTCACCATCACCATCACTACCTCATTATCATCATCACTACCTCTCTACTCACCATCATCATCATTACCTCACTACTCACCATCACTACCACACTACTCACCATCATCACTACCTCACTACTCACCATCACTACCACACTACTCACCATCATCACTACCTCACTACTCACTAACATCATCACTTCCTCACTACTCACTATCATCATCACTACTCACCATCATCACTACTCACCATCATCACTACCACACTACTCATAAACATCATCACTACCACACTACTCACCATCATCACTACTCACCATCATCACTACCACACTACTCATAAACATCATCACTACCACACTACTCACCATCATCACTACCACACTACTCTTAACCATCATCACTACCTCACCATCATCATCACTACCACACTACTCACCATCATCACTACCACACTATTCTTAACCATCATCACTACCTCACCATCAACACTACCTCACCATCATCATCACTACCTCACCGTCATCATCACTACCTCACTACTCAACATCATCACTACCACAATACTCACCATCATCATCACTACCACAATACTCACGATCAACATCACTAACCACACTACTTAGCAACACCATCACTACCTCACTACTCACCATCATCATCACTATCACACTACTCACCATCATCATCACTACCTCACTACTCACCATCATCATCACTACCTCACTACTCACTATCATCATCACTACCACAATACTCACGATCAACATCACTACTCACTATCATCATCACTACCACACTACTCACCATCATCACTACCACACTATTCACTATCATCACTACCTCACTACTCACCATCATCACTACCACTACTCTCTATCATCACTTCTCACCATCAGCATCACTACCTCACTATCATCATCACTACCACACTACTCACCATCATCATCACTACCACACTATTCACTATCATCATCAGTACCTCACTACTCACCATCATCATCACTACCACACTACTCACCATCATCATAACTACCTCACTACTCACTATCATCATCACTACCACACTACTCACCATCATCATCACTACCACACTACTCACTATCATCACTTCTATCACTACTCACCATCATCATCACTACCACACTACTCACCATCATCATCACTACCACACTACTCACCATCATCATCACTACCTCACTACTCACTATCATCATCACTACCTCACTACTCACCATCATCACTACCTCACTAATCACTATCATCATCACTACTCACCATCATCATCACTACCACACTATTCACTATCATCATCACTTATTACTATCATCACTTTTATCACTTCTCACCATCATCATCACTACCACACTATTCACCATCATCACTACTACACTACTCACTATCATCATCACTACCACACTATTTACTATCATCATCACTACCACACTACTCACCATCATCATCTTTACCTCACTACTCACCATCATCATCACTACATCACTATCATCATCACTACCACACTACTCACCATCATCATCACTACCACACTACTCACCATCATCATCACTACCTCACTACTCACCATCATCATCACTACCTCACTACTCACTATCATCATCACTACCTCACTACTCACCATCATCACTACCACACTACTCACTATCATCACTTCTCACCATCATCATCACTACCTCACTACTCACTATCATCATCACTACCACACTATTCACCATCATCATCACTACCACACTTCACTATCATCATCACTACCACACTACTCACCATCATCATCACTACCTCACTACTCACCATCATCATCACTACCACACTACTCACCATCATCATCACTACCTCACTACTCACCATCATCATCACTACCACACTACTCACCATCATCATCACTACCACACTTCACCATCATCATCACTACCTCACTACTCACTATCATCATCACTACCACACTATTCACTATCATCATCACTACCACACTACTCACCATCATCATCACTACCACACTACTCACCATCATCATCACTACCTCACTACTCACCATCATCACTACTCACTATCACTACCACACTACTCACCGAGTAGTGTGGTAGTGATGATAGTGAGTAGTGTGGTAGTGATGATGGTGAGTAGTGTGGTAGTGATGATGTTTATGAGTAGTGTGGTAGTGATGATGGTGGGTAGTGATAATAGTGAGTAGTGATGATGATGATGATGGTGAGTAGTGAGGAAGTGATGATGTTAGTGAGAAGTGAGGAAATGATGATGGTGGTGAGTACAGAAGTAGTGATGATGATGGTGAGTAGTGAGGTAGTGATGATGGTGAGTAGTGTGGTAGTGATGGTGAGTAGTGAGGTAGTGATGATGATGGTGAGTAGTACTCACCTAATTGTGCTTGCGGGGGTTGAGCTCTGGCTCTTTGGTCCCGCCTCTCAACCGTCAATCAACTGGTGTACAGATTCCTGAGCCTATTGGGCTCTATCATATCTACATTTGAAACTGTGAATGGAGTCAGCCTCCACCACATCACTTCCTAATGCATTCCATTTGCTAACTACTCTGACACTGAAAAAGTTCTTTCTAACGTCTCTGTGGCTCATTTGGGTACTCAGCTTCCACCTGTGTCCCCTTGTTCGCGTCCCACCAGTGTTGAAAAGTTCATCCTTGTTTACCCGGTCGATTCCCCTGAGGATTTTGTAGGTTGTGATCATGTCCCCCCTTACTCTTCTGTCTTCCAGTGTCGTGAGGTGCATTTCCCGCAGCCTTTCCTCATAACTCATGCCTCTTAGTTCTGGGACTAGTCTAGTAGCATACCTTTGGACTTTTTCCAGCTTCGTCTTGTGCTTGACAAGGTACGGGCTCCATGCTGGGGCCGCATACTCCAGGATTGGTCTTACATATGTGGTGTACAAGATTCTGAATGATTCCTTACACAGGTTCCTGAACGCCGTTCTGATGTTAGCCAGCCTCGCATATGCTGCAGACGTTATTCTCTTTATGTGGGCTTCAGGAGACAGGTTTGGTGTGATATCAACTCCTAGATCTTTCTCTCTGTCTGTTTCATTAAGTACTTCATCTCCTATTCTGTATCCTGTGCCTGGCCTCCTGTTTCCACTGCCTAGTTTCATTACTTTGCATTTACTCGGGTTGAACTTCAACAGCCATTTGTTGGACCATTCACTCAGTCTATCCAGGTCATCTTGTAGCCTCCTACTATCATCCTCTGTTTCAATCCTCCTCATAATTTTTGCATCGTCGGCAAACATTGAGAGGAACGAATCTATACCCTCTGGGAGATCATTTACATATACCAGAAACAGTATAGGTCCAAGGACTGACCCCTGCGGGACTCCACTTGTGACGTCTCGCCAATCTGAGACCTCACCCCTCACACAGACTCGTTGTCTCCTGTTGCTTAGGTATTCCTCTATCCACCGGAGTACCTTCCCTCTCACTCCAGCCTGCATCTCCAACTTTCGCACTAGCCTCTTGTGTGGCACTGTATCAAAGGCTTTCTGACAATCCAAAAATATGCAGTCTGCCCACCCTTCTCTTTCTTGCCTTATTTTTTTTGCCTGGTCGTAGAATTCAAGTAACCCTGTGAGGCAGGACCTGCCATCCCTGAACCCATGTTGATGCTGTGTTACAAAGTTCCTTCGCTCCAGATGCTCCACTAGTTTTTTTCGCACAATCTTCTCCATCAGCTTGCATGGTATGCAGGTTAGGGACACTGGCCTGTAGTTCAGTGCCTCCTGTCTATCCCCTTTCTTGTATATCGGGACTACGTTAGCTGCTTTCCAAATATCTGGCAGTTCCCCTGTTGCCAGTGATTTGTTATACACTATGGAGAGTGGTAGGCTCAGTTCTCTTGCTCCTTCCTTTAGAACCCAAGGGGAGATTCCATCTGGGCCTATAGCCTTCGTCACGTCCAACTCTAGTAAACACTTCCTTACTTCCCCACTGGTAATCTCAAACTCTTCCAGTGGTTCCTGGTTGTGATGGTGTGGTAGTGTGGTAGTGATGGTGAGTAGTGAGGTAGTGATGATGATGGTGAGTAGTGAGGTAATGATGATGATGGCGAGTAGTGTGGTAGTGATGATGTTAGTGAGTAGAGAGGTAGTGATGATGATGGTGAGTAGAGAGGTAGTGATGATGATGGTGAGGTAGTGATGATGATGGTGAGTAGTGAGGTAATGATGATGGTGAGTAGAGAGGTAGTGATGATGACGGTGAGTAGAGAGGTAGTGATGATGATGGTGAGTAGTGAGGTAGTGATGATGTTAGTGAGTAGTGTGGTAGTGATGATGATAGTGAGTAGTGAAGTATATATATAGGTAAGGTTAGATTAGGTTAGGTTAGGTTTAATTAGGTTAGATTAGTTTAGGCTAAGAAATAGGCTATTTTTGTTGAAATAGAAATAGGGCAGTAATTGTTGGTAGCGTGTCTTCTCTGTTCACGTAGCAGTAAATAGGTATCCAGGAGTTAGTTAGATTACCTTAGGTTAGGTTAGTTTAGGCTAGGAAATAGGCTAGGTTTGTAGAAATAGAAAAAGAAGAAGGGCTGTAATTGTAGGTAGCGTTTCCTATCACCGAATACATCTATTCACCTAACAGTAAATAGGTATCCAGGAGTTAGTTACGTTAGGTTAGGTTAGGTTAGCTTAGATTAGGATATGTTTGTTTTGACTAGGAAATAGGCTAGGTTTGCAGGTTAAGTTAGGTTAGTTTAGGCAAGGTTTGTAGAAATAGAAAAAGGGCTGTTATTGTTGGTAGCCTATCTAACCTAACCAAGGAACCTAACCAACCAACCTAACCAAGCAACCTAACCAAGCAACCTAACCAACCAACCTAATCAACCAACGTAACCAACCAACCTAACCAACCAACCTAACCAATGTAACCAACCAACCTAACCAATGTAACCAACCAACCTAACCAACGTAACCAACCAACCTAACCAATGTAACCAACCTAAGCAACCAACCTAAGCAACCAACCTAAGCAACCTAACCTAACCAACCAACCAACCTAACCAGCCAACCAACCTAACCTAACCTAACCTAACCTAACCTAACCTAACCAACCTAACAAACCAACCTAACTAACCAACCAACCAACCTAAGCTATCTAACCTAACCAACCAACCTATCCAACCAACCTTAGCTATCTAACCTAACCAACCAACCTAAGCTATCTAACCTAACCAACCAACCTAAGCTATCTAACCTAACCAACCAACCTAAGCTATCTAACCTAACCAACCAACCTAAGCTATCTAACCTAACCAAACAACCTAAGCTATCTAACCTAACCAACCAACCTAAGCTATCTAATTTAACCAACCAACCTAAGCTATCTAACCTAACCAAGCAACCTAATCAACCAACCTAACCAAGCAACCTAACCAACTAACCTAACCTAACCAACCTAACCTAACCAACCAAACTAACCTAACCTAACCTACCAACCAACCAACCTAACCAACGTAACCAACCAACCAACGTAACCAACCAACCTAATTAACGTAACCAACCATCCTAACCAACGTGACCAACCAACCTAACCAATGTAATAACGTAACCAACTTAAGTTGGTTAGTACCGACGTAACCAACCTAAGCAACCTAACCTAACCAACCAACCTAACCAACCTAACCAAACCAACCTAACCAACCTAACCAACCAACCTAACCAACCAACCAACCTAACCAACCTAACCAAACCAACCTAACTAACCAACCAACCAACCTAACCAAACCAACCTAACCAACCAACCAACCTAACCAACCAACCTAACCTAACCAACCAACCTAACCTAACCAACCAACCTAACTAACATACGAACGTAACCAATGTAAACTATCTAACCTAACCAACCAATGTAACTAACCTAACCAACCAACCTAAGCTAATTAATCTAACCAAGCAACCTAACCAACCAACCTAACCAACCAACCTAACCAAGGAACCTAACCAACCAACCAACCTAAGCTATCTAACCTAACCAACCAACCTAACTAACCTAACCAACCAACCTAACCAACGTAACCAACCTAACCAACCAACCTAAGCAACCTAACCTAACCAACCTAACCTAACCAACCTAACAAACGAACCTAACTAACCAACCAACCAACTTAACCAACCAACCTAACCAACCAACCTAAGCTATCTAACCTAACCAACCAACCTAACCTAACCTACCCAACCAACCAACCCAACCTAACCTAACCAACCAACCAACCCAACCTAACCTAACCAACCAACCTAAGCCATCTAACCTAACCAACCAACCTAACCAACCAACTTAAGCTATCTAACCTAACCAAGCAACCTAATCAACCAACCAAACCAACCAACGTAACCAACCAACCTAACCAACCAACCTAAGCTATCTAACCTAACCAACCAACCTAAGCTATCTAACCTAACCAACCAACCTAACCAATTAACCTAACCGAAGAACCTAACCAAGCAACCTAACCAAGCAACCTAACCGAAGAACCTAACCAACCAACCTAACTGAAGAACCTAATCAACCAACCTAACCAAGCAACCTAACCAACCAACCAACCAACCTAAGCAATGTAACCTAACCTGAGCAACCTAACCTAACCAACGTAACCAACCAACCTAAGCAATGTAACCTAACCTGAGCAACCTAACCTAAGCTATCTAACCTAACCAACCAACCTAAGCTATCTAACCTAACCAAGCAACCTAACCAATTAACCTAACCGAAGAACCTAACCAACCAACCTAACCAAAGAACCTAATCAACCAACCAACCCAACCTAACCAACCAACCTAACCAACGTAACCAACCAACCTTAGCTATCCAACCAACCTAACTAACCTAACCAAGCAACCTAAGCTATCTAACCTAACCAAGCAACCTAACCAACCAACCTAACCAACCAACCAACCTAACCAACCAACCTAACCAACCAACCTAACCAACCTAACCAACGTAACCAACCAACCTAAGCAATGTAACCTAACCTGAGCAACCTAACCTAACCAACGTAACCAACCAACCTAACCTGAGCAACCTAACCTGAGCAACCTAACCTGAGCAACCTAACCTGAGCAACCTAACCTGAGCAACCTAACCTGAGCAACTTAATCTGAGCAACCTAACCTGAGCAACCTAACCTGAGCAACCTAACCTGAGCAACTTAATCTGAGCAACCTAACCTGAGCAACCTAACCTGAGCAACCTAACCTGAGCAACCTAACCTGAGCAACCTAACCTGAGCAACCTAACCTAACCAATGTAACCAACCAACCTAAGCAATGTAACCTAACCTGAGCAATCTAACCTGAGCAACCTAACCTGAGCAACCTAACCTGAGCAACCTAACCTGAGCAACCTAACCTGAGCAACCTAACCTGAGCAACCTAACCTGAGCAACCTAACCTGAGCAACCTAACCTGAGCAACCTAACCTGAGCAACCTAACCTAACCAACCAACCTAACCTGAGCAACCTAACCTAACCAACCAACCTAACCAACCAACCAACCTAACCAACCAACCTAACCAACCAACCAACCTAACCTAACCAACCTAACCTAACCAACCAACCTAACCTGAGCAACCTAACCTGAGCAACCTAACCTGAGCAACCTAACCTAACCAACCAACCTAACCTAACCAACCAACCTAACCAACCTAACCAACCAACCTAACCTAACCAACCAACCAAACCTAACCAACCAACCTAACCAACCAACCTAACCTAACCAACCAACCTAACCAACCAACCTAACCTAACCAACCAACCTAACTAACCAACCAACCTAACCTAACCTAACCAACCTAACCTAACCTAACCAACCAACCGACCTAACCAACCAACCGACCTAACCAACCAACCTAACCAACCAACCAACCTAACCAACCAACCTAACCAATCTAATTATGTTATTATATTATTATTATTATTATATTATTATTATTATATTATTATTATTATTATATATTATATTATTATATTATTATTATTATTATTATATATTATATTATATTATTATTATTATTATTATATATTATATTATTATTATACAACCTTATTATATTATCAACTCCCTTCTTATTATCTGACACCAACCTTCGGTTCGTGTCAGAGTCCATGAGTGTCCGTGTGCGTGTCCGTGTGAGTGTCCGTGTCCGTGTATCCAAGGGGTTTTGGGTCCAGGAAGCTATTTGTGTCGACCCAAATTGCCTCCCTTCTCCCCACCTGAAATCCAGGTGGATTGAAAGACCTGCCCGAGGTCAGTGGATCCAGGTATCCGTCCGTGGCCCCCCGGACTTCAACCCTTCCCCACATTCCAAGGAGTCGGTCAATCAATCTTCGGCTATCCAGAGAATCTATCGAAACTGATGCTCCTACAGGAGGGGACACACAGAGAAATCTGTGCCCTGTACTTGCAACCGTTCAGACAGGCTCGAACGCAGATCTATCCGGATTAGGAACTTGTTCTATCCGACTAGGCCACGCTGGAGTTGCCTTCTGAATCAAATTTGGCACTTGTATTTATATCTCATAGCAAGGTTAGTTAGTGTCTATTTATCAACAGTTGCAATGATTGATATGTTAAGTTGTTAATTTGTGTTGACAGTTAGAAATACCAGAGAGCTTTGTTTGATAAGGTTGCAGTCCCGTGAGGCAGTGTTATGGATGAATATTGGAGATTTTAGGCTAACTGACATGTGTGTGTGTGTGTGTGTGTGTGTGTGTGTGTGTGTGTGTGTGTGTGTACTCACCTAGTTGTGTTTGCGGGGGTTGAGCTCTGGCTCTTTGGTCCCGCCTCTCAACTGTCAATCAACAGGTGTACAGATTCCTGAGCCTATTGGGCTCTATCATATCTACACTTGAAACTGTGTATGGAGTCAGCCTCCACCACATCACCTCCTAATGCATTCCATTTGTCAACCACTCTGACACTAAACAAGTTCTTTCAAATATCTCTGTGGCTCATTTGGGCACTCAGTTTCCACCTGTGTCAACCGACTGTCTCACCACTCGGCTGTTAAAGGCTTTGTCTCAGGTTAGTGTGGGTCACCCAGGTGTGGGAGGAGACACAGGTGTGGGTGTTGGTGCAGGTGTGGGAGACCATGTAGGTGTGGAGGACCACAGATACTAGGGGGGGGGGGGAAATGACGATGATGTGTGAGATGACGGGTGTGGCATGTGATATTGGTACATATGAGACTGGGTGTTTAGAAATATGTGGTTTTGGGGGGTGAGTGAGAGTGAGTGAACTGTGAGGGTGAGAGTGAGTGAACTGTGAGGGTGAGAGTGAGTGACTGTGAGAGAGGGTGAGTGAGAGTGATTGGACTGTAAGAGAGGGTGAGTGAGAGTGAATGGACTGTGAGAAGGGTGAGTGAGTGGGTGGAGGTTGGTGTGAAATGTCAGCAGGTGAGAGGGTCCACAGTAGTTTCCCCTCACCCCCTCCCCTTCCCCCTCATCCACCTACACTTTCATCCTCATCCACCTGCCTCTTCACTCCAGGACCCCCCCCCCCCCCACACATCTGCCCTTTCCTCATAACTCCTCATCTGCCATCTGAGGCCAGTGGCACTCACCTCCCCCCCCCCTACATCTGAGTGCCTCACACACACTTGTATGCCGCTAGCAGGTGTGTGTGTGACGTGTGTATGAAGCCCTCATGTATGCTGCCCTCACGTCTATGCTTCCCATATGAGTATGCTGCACAGGCACATGTGCAGTCTGCGAGCCTGTCACCCACGCTCCTATGCCTCATGACACTCATGAGGTACACATACACACACACTCATATTTGGCCAACACACTCATGCCGCCCACATACTCATGCCGCCCACATACTCATGCCGCCCACATACTCATGCCGCCCATGGACTCATAGCACCGCCAAACCCATGAGTGTTCATCAATAAACACTCGGGCGTAATAGACGCATTCCAGCACATATGTACGCCCGCACATACGTACACCCGCACGTACGTACGTCCGCACATATGTACGCCCACACGTACACACTGGAAAGCATACACGAACCGCCCTCTCAGACCACCTCGGTAGTTATATAAGTATTTGCGATGGTCCGAAAGCATATTACGGTTTCAGTGATAGCCTACTGACAAACAGGGAAATGAACCTTTGTCCTAAACAGAAATTATTCTCAAGTTATACATTTATTGTAATATAAATCCAGACGGGACACCACGAGCGAAGCTCTCGTCATGTAAGTACATTTAGGTAGTTACGCACACACACACATATATGTAAACAAAACACATAGCCTGTTATACAGGAATTGTAGGTTTATATCTACAGATGACTGGAAGGAAGAGAGACCACGTGGTTTAAGCTGTATATATGTTGTTGTTGTTGAGTTAGGGGCGACGACGATCGTGGGATCGGATGCGCCCCGGCGTACCCGTGAAGGGTGAATCGCAGAAAAGCCAGAAGAGGCGAAACGCCAAGCCAAAACGCGAAACGAGTGACGCCAAGCACTAGAAACTAATATGCCACACGGCAAAGCTACGCACAAAGGGAGAGGCAGAAGCACATAATAGAACAGGACAAACAAACAGCCAGAAGGGCACACAGCACGTCATAGAGCAAACACACAAGAAATCAGAGCACAAACTTGCCCGGGAACTTGGCCCGCGGGAATCTTACATTGAACGCCTCCCAGAGCACCCATTGCCAAGGGTCTCGTCCATCCACCGGTGACGCCATAACATCTGGAACCGGGGCAACAAACACCTGCAAACTGGGGACCCAGATGGTAGTACTCATGAGGCGAGAAGTCGCCACTCGCCCCCACAGGAAGGGAACTTGCCCCCCACGAAAACACTCCGGTCCGTCAGACAGCAGTAACTCGGCAATCTTCGACCAGTGACCCGGTGGCATCACAGACGCCGGCAACACGTCCCCCAGGGCCCCAACGCGCACCCGCACCACAGGGGTACCCGTGGCCCCGGGCACACCACCAGACGACAGCAGGGAACCCGGACGGCGCGCATCCTTCCGTAACGTCACCACCAGGCCACGCCCAGCACCAGAGTCCACACCATCCCTGGCAGCGGGAGCCACCACCCCCCACTGTGGAGAGTCCCCCGGCGGAGAAAGAACCGAAGGCACGTCCGAGACACAGGCACCAGCACCGGCAGGCACATGGACCTCCGCCACCACGAACCGCGGAGACATCGACGCATCCGTATCCACACTGTCAACATCTGAAGCCCCACAGTCACTGAAGTCACCAACGTCGGCCCAGGAAGAAGACGAACGCCGGGAACGTTTGAGCACCGGCCGGATATCGTCACAGCCGGTAAGTGACCCAGAAACACGGGTACCACGAGCCGAAGGAACCGATGCCAGGACGGCAGCAGCCTCTACCACAGGGGGAACCGGGCCACACACAGCAGGAGGCTCCGCAGCCACCCCAGCACCCAGCACATCCGGGACCCGAGTCACGGACACAGGGCCAGGCGCAGCATCAGAAGACGAGGGAGAAGACAGTGACGTCTCACAGGGAGCTCCAGGGAGGGCCACGGGAGCAGCTGGGACAGCGACAGGATCAGGCAGACCAACCGACGGTACCTCAAGAACCGGAGGAGGGACGGCAACAACCGGAGGAGGGACGGCAACAACCGGAGGAGGGACGGCAACAACCGGAGGAGGGACGGCAACAACCGGAGGAGGGACGGCAACAACCGGAGGAGGGACGGCAACAACCGGAGGAGGGACGGCAACAACCGGAGGAGGGACGGCAACAACCGGAGGAGGGACGGCAACAACCGGAGGAACGGCAGGCGCCGCCGGGAAGCTGCAGCAGCAGACGGGACGCGCACCACCTCATCAACATCACCGGAGACTGCCTCCAGAGGGAGCGGCGGGAAATCCTCGTCGCGGAACAAGTTGACAGGAGCAGCAGGGGCCTCAGAGCACCCGGCAGCCTGATGCCCCAACAGGCCACACCGGAAACAGGTACGAGGCTGCCGGCCATAATACACCCGGACGTACTACCCCATAAGCCGGACAGAAGAAGGTATATCCGACCGCAGGCGCATCCCCAACGTGCGAATGTTTGTACGCCTCCCAGCATACCGCCCCGAGGAGAGCGTGTTCACCCGCACGCTGACAACAGTACCAAAACCCCCCGAAGTAACGCCGGAGGAGGTCATCAGGGAACTCCAGGGGCGCACCATGGACACTGACATAAGTCAGGGCACCACTGCGGTCCGAAATCGCCACAGAGCCGGCATCGCCTGGCAACGGCAACGTACGCCCCCCGTACCGACGGAGGAAGTCCCGGTACTCGTCCTCCCCCACGCCCGTAACTAGCTCCACACCGTAAACAGCTTCCACCGGGACACGAAGCATGTCACACATCACCATCTCGATGGTCGGATAACCAGCCTTACAAGTGAACTCCAGGCCCACGGAGTTCACACGCTGAACAGGAGGAAGATGGCCCCCATGTCAGTACTGCCACGTCAACGCAGCCAGGCAGGCAACAAAACTGGTAGGGCAGAGACGCCCACAACACCTGGCGACCAAAACAGTAAACAACTCCAACAGCCACGGAGGGTCGGTAAACGTCCTCACTCCACGGCTGCTAGCAGTCGACCTAAGCTGTATATATAGAACAGATCCACGAGGCTTCCTCCTCTAACAACAACAACAACAACTGCAATCCGAGCCGTTTTCGACACTATAGGCGTCTGAATCCAAACATGAGAAAATCCACATTCTCATAAGAACACTAAGATATAACCACTATTCAAGAAAGACAACATGATCCTAAAGAAAGGAATAATAACTGCATACCGCTAAATATTATCTATAAAAATTAAGAATAGCGTGTCGAAAATATAAATATTTCGTGAATCCGGTGTAGACGGCTACTTGTCTCACGAACACCGGGGAAGACGACGCTAGCCAGAGGTGTAGACGGCTACTTGTCTCACGAACATCGGGGGAGACGACGCTAGCCAGAGGTGTAGACGGCTACTTGTCTCACGAACACCGGGGGAGACGACGCTAGCCAGAGGTGTAGACGGCTACTTGTCTCACGAACATCGGGGGAGACGACGCTAGCCAGAGGTGTAGACGGCTACTTGTCTCACGAACACCGGGGGAGACGACGCTAGCCAGAGGTGTAGACGGCTACTTGTCTCACGAACACCGTGGGAGACGACGCTAGCCAGAGGTGTAGACGGCTACTTGTCTCACGAACACCGGGGGAGACGACGCTAGCCAGAGGTGTAGACGGCTACTTGTCTCACGAACACCGGGGGAGACGACGCTAGCCAGAGGTGTAGACGGCTACTTGTCTCACGAACACCGGGGGAGACGACGCTAGCCAGAGGTGTAGACGGCTACTTGTCTCACGAACACCGGGGGAGACGACGCTAGCCAGAGGTGTAGACGGCTACTTGTCTCACGAACACCGGGGGAGACGACGCTAGCCAGAGGTGTAGACGGCTACTTGTCTCACGAACACCGGGGAAGACGACGCTAGCCAGAGGTGTAGACGGCTACTTGTCTCACGAACACCGGGGGAGACGACGCTAGCCAGAGGTGTAGACGGCTACTTGTCTCACGAACACCGGGGGAGACGACGCTAGCCAGAGGTGTAGACGGCTACTTGTCTCACGAACATCGGGGGAGACGACGCTAGCCAGAGGTGTAGACGGCTACTTGTCTCACGAACACCGGGGGAGACGACGCTAGCCAGAGAGATTGTAAACATTGCCAAGCGAAGACGTCCCTTGTGCTTAAACGGAAGTTTATAAGCCAGAAACTATTAATATTAATTTTGTAACAACTGCTTGTGCCTCGTTATTGTTATTAAGGTGTTGGATTGTTTATAATAATAGAGAAGAGGAGAAGCAGTGACAACAAAAAGCATAAACGCAATGCATCAAGCCTATACTGACGCCTTCACTGTCGCCACCAGTCCCGTCTCTGTTTACACCACATAAATCCTAATGTTTACACCACATAAATCCTAATGTTTACACCACATAAATCCTAATGTTTACACCACATAAATCCTAATGTTTACACCACATAAATCCTAATGTTTACACCACATAAATCCTAATGTTTACACCACATAAATCCTAATGTTTACACCACATAAATCCTAATGTTTACACCACATAAATGCTAATGTTTACACCACATAAATCCTAATGTTTACACCACATGAATGCTAATGTTTACACCACATAAATCCTAATGTTTACACCACATAAATCCTAATGTTTACACCACATAAATCCTAATGTTTACACCACATAAATCCTAATGTTTACACCACATAAATCCTAATGTTTACACCACATAAATCCTAATGTTTACACCACATAAATCCTAATGTTTATACTACATAAATCCTAATGTTTACACCACATAAATCCTAATGTTTATACCACATAAATCCTAATGTTTACACCACATAAATCCTAATGTTTACACCACATAAATCCTAATGTGTACACCACATAAATCCTAATGTGTACACCACATAAATCCTAATGTTTACACCACATAAATCCTAATGTTTACTCCACAAAAATCCTAATGTGTTCACCACATAAATCCTAATGTGTACACCACATAAATCCTAATGTGTACACCACATAAAGCCTAATGTTTACACCACATAAATCTTAAATAGTCACAGTTTAGCTTTTTGGAATCCTATTTAATTCTTACCAAAAACACTAACCCCCTAAAAAACAATGAAAGTAGTTAAGACGAGGGCTGTCGAGCCCAAAGTAATCAAAATATAAAATTTAAGCTATTTAAATTTGTGTATATCTATATCTATCTATATATATATATATATATATATATATATATATATATATATATATATATATATCTATATGTATATATATATATATATATATATATATATATATATATATATATATATATATATATATATATATATATATATATATATATATCTATATGTATATATATATATATATATATATATATATATATATATATATATATATATATATATATATATATATATATATATATACTTAGTGATAAATAAGCTAGGCCGAAGCTTATAATAAAAGTGGCAGTACCTAATTACGGCACACATTTGTATTATTATCAAAGAGTGCTAATGCGAGGTTACATTCCAGGCTGGTGAATGGTGTGCACATCAGCCGCTGCAAGTAACCCATTATAACTCCTCTAGAAAGAAGCCTGGTACTCGACACGCCGGTCCTGGCTTCATCAACTACAACAGTTAAGACTCGACCAATTATTGTAATGTTATTTTGTAATTTTTTTATTTTTTTTATATCGAGGGTAAATACCACGTTAATTTTAGTCGTTTGGGTTGACAACCAAAACTCCAGGATAATATAAATATATATATATATATATATATATATATATATATATATATATATATATATATATATATATATATATATATATATATATATATATATATATATATATATATATATATATATGTATATATATATATATATATATATATATATATATATATATATATATTAGTATATTTTGGTAGCAGTCTTTCCTGTAGACATATATTATTAAATATGACCGAAAAAGTAAGATTAATAATTCTAACACGAATTTTCTCAATCTTTCGTACATTACGCTTCACTGTTGGAGGTAAATCAAAAATCACTTCTCCAAAATTCATTTTTATTTCTAGTCTGACGCGACACGGGCGCGTTTCGTAAAACTTATTACATTTTCAAAGACTTCACAAATACACAACTGATTAGAACGTATCTCAGATTTTATATCTACATTTGAGTGAGGTGGTAAGGGTGATGTGGCATTAACACAAGACAGAACAGGAGGGGATATTAATAGGGTATTAAAAGTATCAACACAAGACAGAACAGAAACAATGGGTATTGAATAGAAGTGTTTGTAGAAAGCCTATTGGTCCATATTTCTTGATGCTTCTATATTGGAGCGGAGTCTTGAGGTGGGTAGAATATAGTTGTGCAATAATTGGCTGTTGATTGCTGGTGTTGACTTCTTGATGTGTAGTGCCTCGCAAACGTCAAGCCGCCTGCTATCGCTGTATCTATCGATGATTTCTGTGTTGTTTACTAGGATTTCTCTGGCGATGGTTTGGTTATGGGAAGAGATTATATGTTCCTTAATGGAGCCCTGTTGCTTATGCATCGTTAAACGCCTAGAAAGAGATGTTGTTGTCTTGCCTATATACTGGGTTTTTTTGGAGCTTACAGTCCCCAAGTGGGCATTTGAAGGCATAGACGACATTAGTCTCTTAAAGCGTTCTGTTTTGTGTCTGGAGAGTTTCTCATGAGTAGGCTGGCCGTTTTTCTGGTTTTATAGTAAATCGTCAGTTGTATCCTCTGATTTTTGTCTGTAGGGATAACGTTTCTATTAACAATATCTTTCAGGACCCTTTCCTCCGTTTTATGAGCTGTGGAAAAGAAGTTCCTGTAAAATAGTCTAATAGGGGGTATAGGTGTTGTGTTAGTTGTCTCTTCAGAGGTTGCATCATAAGAAGGAAAGTGAAAAGCCATGCAACCTCTGAAGAGACAACTAACACAACACCTATACCCCCTATTAGACTATTTTACAGGAACTTCTTTTCCACAGCTCATAAAACGGAGGAAAGGGTCCTGAAAGATATTGTTAATAGAAACGTTATCCCTACAGACAAAAATCAGAGGATACAACTGACGATTTACTATAAAACCAGAAAAACGGCCAGCCTACTCATGAGAAACTCTCCAGACACAAAACAGAACGCTTTAAAAGAGACTAATGTCGTCTATGCCTTCAAATGCCCACTTGGGGACTGTAAGCTCCAAAAATCCCAGTATATAGGCAAGACAACAACATCTCTTTCTAGGCGTTTAACGATGCATAAGCAACAGGGCTCCATTAAGGAACATATAATCTCTTCCCATAACCAAACCATCGCCAGAGAAATCCTAGTAAACAACACAGAAATCATCGATAGATACAGCGATAGCAGGCGGCTTGACGTTTGCGAGGCACTACACATCAAGAAGTCAACACCAGCAATCAACAGCCAATTATTGCACAACTATATTCTACCCACCTCAAGACTCCGCTCCAATATAGAAGCATCAAGAAATATGGACCAATAGGCTTTCTACAAACACTTCTATTCAATACCCATTGTTTCTGTTCTGTCTTGTGTTGATACTTTTAATACCCTATTAATATCCCCTCCTGTTCTGTCTTGTGTTAATGCCACATCACCCTTACCACCTCACTCAAATGTAGATATAAAATCAGAGATACGTTCTAATCAGTTGTGTATTTGTGAAGTCTTTGAAAATGTAATAAGTTTTACGAAACGCACCCGTGTCGCGTCAGACTAGAAATAAAAATGAATTTTGGAGAAGTGATTTTTGATTTACCTCCAACAGTGAAGCGTAATGTACGAAAGATTGAGAAAATTCGTGTTAGAATTATTATTCTTACTTTTTCGGTCATATTTAATAATATATATATATATATATATATATATATATATATATATATATATATATATATATATATATATATATATATATATATATATATATATATATATATATATATATATATATATATATATATATAATGTATATATATATATGTTTGTGTATGTGTGTGCGTGTGTGTGTGTATGTATATGTATCAACAGAAATAGCTTAGTAAACAACTCAGCAGAGACGTAATGATGACTAAGATCTCTTAAGAACAAGAGTAAACAGAGTGAGAATGGTCGAGGCAGGCATGCCACACCCAGGATAACTCAAGTGTCTAAAGCCAAGATGGTCGGCATATTACTAACTAGACTAGTCATACTACTAACTAACTAAGGTAGGCATTTGTTGTTACAAGTGTTGTTGTTACAGGTGATGTTGTGGTGGTGGCTGTGTTTGTTGGTACAGCTGTTGTTATTGTTGTGGCTGTGTTTGCTGGTACAGATGCTCTTGTGGCTGTGTTTGTTGGTACAGCTGTTGTTATTGTTGTGGCTGTGTTTGCTGGTACAGATGCTCTTGTGGCTGTGTTTGTTGGTACAGCTGTTGTTATTGTTGTGGCTGTGTTTGTTGGTACAGCTGTTGTTATTGTTGTGGCTGTGTTTGTTGGTACAGCTGTTGTTATTGTTGTGGCTGTGTTTGTTGGTACAGCTGTTGTGGCTGTGTTTGTTGGTACAGCTGTTGTTATTGTTGTGGCTGTGTTTGCTGGTACAGATGCTCTTGTGGCTGTGTTTGTTGGTACAGATGCTGTTGTGACTGTGTTTGCTGGTACAGTTGCTGTTGTGGCTGTGTTTGCTGGTACAGTTGCTGTTGTGACTGTGTTTGCTGGTACAGTTGCTGTTGTGACTGTGTTTGCTGGTACAGTTGCTGTTGTGGCTGTGTTTGCTGGTACAGTTGCTGTTGTGACTGTGTTTGCTGGTACAGTTGCTGTTGTGGCTGTGTTTGCTGGTACAGTTGCTGTTGTGACTGTGTTTGCTGGTACAGATGCTGTTGTGGCTGTGTTTGCTGGTACAGATGCTGTTGTGGCTGTGTTTGCTGGTTCAGTTGCTGTTGTGACTGTGTTTGCTGGTACAGATGCTGTTGTGACTGTGTTTGCTGGTACAGTTGCTGTTGTGGCTGTGTTTGCTGGTACAGTTGCTGTTGTGACTGTGTTTGCTGGTACAGTTGCTGTTGTGACTGTGTTTGCTGGTACAGATGCTGTTGTGGCTGTGTTTGCTGGTACAGATGCTGCTGTGACTGTGTTTGCTGGTACAGTTGCTGTTGTGACTGTGTTTGCTGGTACAGATGCTGTTGTGGCTGTGTTTGCTGGTACAGATGCTGTTGTGGCTGTGTTTGCTGGTACAGTTGCTGTTGTGACTGTGTTTGCTGGTACAGATGCTGTTGTGACTGTGTTTGCTGGTACAGTTGCTGTTGTGGCTGTGTTTGCTGGTACAGTTGCTGTTGTGACTGTGTTTGCTGGTACAGTTGCTGTTGTGACTGTGTTTGCTGGTACAGATGCTGTTGTGGCTGTGTTTGCTGGTACAGTTGCTGTTGTGACTGTGTTTGCTGGTACAGTTGCTGTTGTGACTGTGTTTGCTGGTACAGATGCTGTTGTGGCTGTGTTTGCTGGTACAGTTGCTGTTGTGGCTGTGTTTGCTGGTACAGTTGCTGTTGTGGCTGTGTTTGCTGGTACAGATGCTGTTGTGACTGTGTTTGCTGGTACAGTTGCTGTTGTGGCTGTGTTTGCTGGTACAGTTGCTGTTGTGACGGTGTTTGCTGGTACAGTTGCTGTTGTGACTGTGTTTGCTGGTACAGTTGCTGTTGTGGCTGTGTTTGCTGGTACAGTTGCTGTTGTGGCTGTGTTTGCTGGTACAGTTGCTGTTGTAGCTGTACTTGTTGGTACAGTTGCTGTTGTGGCTGTGTTTGCTGGTACAGTTGCTGTTGTGGCTGTGTTTGCTGGTACAGTTGCTGTTGTGGCTGTGTTTGCTGGTACAGTTGCTGTTGTGGCTGTGTTTGCTGGTACAGTTGCTGTTGTGGCTGTGTTTGCTGGTACAGTTGCTGTTGTGGCTGTGTTTGCTGGTACAGTTGCTGTTGTGGCTGTGTTTGCTGGTACAGTTGCTGTTGTGGCTGTACTTGTTGGTACAGTTGCTGTTGTGGCTGTGTTTGCTGGTACAGTTGCTGTTGTGGCTGTGTTTGCTGGTACAGTTGCTGTTGTGGCTGTGTTTGCTGGTACAGTTGCTGTTGTGACTGTGTTTGCTGGTACAGTTGCTGTTGTAGCTGTACTTGTTGGTACAGTTGCTGTTGTGGCTGTGTTTGCTGGTACAGTTGCTGTTGTGGCTGTGTTTGCTGGTACAGTTGCTGTTGTGGCTGTGTTTGCTGGTACAGTTGCTGTTGTGGCTGTGTTTGCTGGTACAGTTGCTGTTGTGGCTGTACTTGTTGGTACAGTTGCTGTTGTGGCTGTGTTTGCTGGTACAGTTGCTGTTGTGGCTGTGTTTGCTGGTACAGTTGCTGTTGTGGCTGTGTTTGCTGGTACAGTTGCTGTTGTGACTGTGTTTGCTGGTACAGTTGCTGTTGTGGCTGTGTTTGCTGGTACAGTTGCTGTTGTGACTGTGTTTGCTGGTACAGTTGCTGTAGTGGCTGTGTTTGCTGGTACAGATGCTGTTGTGGCTGTGTTTGCTGGTACAGATGCTGTTGTGGCTGTGTTTGCTGGTACAGTTGCTGTTGTGTCTGTGTTTGCTGGTACAGATGCTGTTGTGGCTGTGTTTGCTGGTACAGTTGCTGTTGTGACTGTGTTTGCTGGTACAGTTGCTGTTGTGACTGTGTTTGCTGGTACAGTTGCTGTTGTGACTGTGTTTGCTGGTACAGATGCTGTTGTGACTGTGTTTGCTGGTACAGTTGCTGTTGTGACTGTGTTTGCTGGTACAGTTGCTGTTGTGACTGTGTTTGATGGTACAGATGCTGTTGTGGCTGCGTTTGCTGGTACAGTTGCTGTTGTTGCTGCGTTTGCTGGTACAGTTGCTGTTGTGACTGTGTTTGCTGGTACAGATGCTGTTGTGGCTGTGTTTGCTGGTACAGATGCTGTTGTGGCTGTGTTTGCTGGTACAGTTGCTGTTGTGACTGTGTTTGCTGGTACAGTTGCTGTTGTGGCTGTGTTTGCTGGTACAGTTGCAGTTGTGGCAGTGTTTGCTGGTACAGTTGCTGTTGTGACTGTGTTTGCTGGTACAGTTGCTGTTGTGGCTGTGTTTGCTGGTACAGTTGCTGTTGTGGCTGTGTTTGCTGGTACAGTTTCTGTTGTGGCTGTGTTTGCTGGTACAGTTTCTGTTGTGGCTGTGTTTGCTGGTACAGTTGCTGTTGTGACTGTGTTTGCTGGTACAGTTGCTGTTGTGGCTGTGTTTGCTGGTACAGTTGCTGTTGTGGCTGTGTTTGCTGGTACAGTTGCTGTTGTGGCTGTGTTTGCTAGTACAGATGCTGTTGTGACTGTGTTTGCTGGTACAGTTGCTGTTGTGGCTGTGTTTGCTGGTACAGTTGCTGTTGTGACGGTGTTTGCTGGTACAGTTGCTGTTGTGACTGTGTTTGCTGGTACAGTTGCTGTTGTGGCTGTGTTTGCTGGTACAGTTGCTGTTGTGGCTGTGTTTGCTGGTACAGTTGCTGTTGTAGCTGTACTTGTTGGTACAGTTGCTGTTGTGGCTGTGTTTGCTGGTACAGTTGCTGTTGTGGCTGTGTTTGCTGGTACAGTTGCTGTTGTGGCTGTGTTTGCTGGTACAGTTGCTGTTGTGGCTGTGTTTGCTGGTACAGTTGCTGTTGTGGCTGTGTTTGCTGGTACAGTTGCTGTTGTGGCTGTGTTTGCTGGTACAGTTGCTGTTGTGGCTGTGTTTGCTGGTACAGTTGCTGTTGTGGCTGTACTTGTTGGTACAGTTGCTGTTGTGGCTGTGTTTGCTGGTACAGTTGCTGTTGTGGCTGTGTTTGCTGGTACAGTTGCTGTTGTGGCTGTGTTTGCTGGTACAGTTGCTGTTGTGACTGTGTTTGCTGGTACAGTTGCTGTTGTAGCTGTACTTGTTGGTACAGTTGCTGTTGTGGCTGTGTTTGCTGGTACAGTTGCTGTTGTGGCTGTGTTTGCTGGTACAGTTGCTGTTGTGGCTGTGTTTGCTGGTACAGTTGCTGTTGTGGCTGTGTTTGCTGGTACAGTTGCTGTTGTGGCTGTACTTGTTGGTACAGTTGCTGTTGTGGCTGTGTTTGCTGGTACAGTTGCTGTTGTGGCTGTGTTTGCTGGTACAGTTGCTGTTGTGGCTGTGTTTGCTGGTACAGTTGCTGTTGTGACTGTGTTTGCTGGTACAGTTGCTGTTGTGGCTGTGTTTGCTGGTACAGTTGCTGTTGTGACTGTGTTTGCTGGTACAGTTGCTGTAGTGGCTGTGTTTGCTGGTACAGATGCTGTTGTGGCTGTGTTTGCTGGTACAGATGCTGTTGTGGCTGTGTTTGCTGGTACAGTTGCTGTTGTGTCTGTGTTTGCTGGTACAGATGCTGTTGTGGCTGTGTTTGCTGGTACAGTTGCTGTTGTGACTGTGTTTGCTGGTACAGTTGCTGTTGTGACTGTGTTTGCTGGTACAGTTGCTGTTGTGACTGTGTTTGCTGGTACAGATGCTGTTGTGACTGTGTTTGCTGGTACAGTTGCTGTTGTGACTGTGTTTGCTGGTACAGTTGCTGTTGTGACTGTGTTTGATGGTACAGATGCTGTTGTGGCTGCGTTTGCTGGTACAGTTGCTGTTGTTGCTGCGTTTGCTGGTACAGTTGCTGTTGTGACTGTGTTTGCTGGTACAGATGCTGTTGTGGCTGTGTTTGCTGGTACAGATGCTGTTGTGGCTGTGTTTGCTGGTACAGTTGCTGTTGTGACTGTGTTTGCTGGTACAGTTGCTGTTGTGGCTGTGTTTGCTGGTACAGTTGCTGTTGTGGCAGTGTTTGCTGGTACAGTTGCTGTTGTGACTGTGTTTGCTGGTACAGTTGCTGTTGTGGCTGTGTTTGCTGGTACAGTTGCTGTTGTGGCTGTGTTTGCTGGTACAGTTTCTGTTGTGGCTGTGTTTGCTGGTACAGTTTCTGTTGTGGCTGTGTTTGCTGGTACAGTTGCTGTTGTGACTGTGTTTGCTGGTACAGTTGCTGTTGTGGCTGTGTTTGCTGGTACAGTTGCTGTTGTGGCTGTACTTGTTGGTACAGTTGCTGTTGTGGCTGTACTTGTTGGTACAGTTGCTGTTGTGGCTGTACTTGTTGGTACAGTTGTTGTTGTGGCTGTACTTGTTGGTACAGTTGCTGTTGTGGCTGTACCTGTTGGTACAGTTGCTGTTGTGGCTGTACTTGTTGGTACAGTTGCTGTTGTGGCTGTACTTGTTGGTACAGTTGCTGTTGTGGCTGTACTTGTTGGTACAGTTGCTGTTGTGGCTATACTTGTTGGTACAGTTGCTGTTGTGGCTGTACTTGTTGGTACAGTTGCTGTTGTGGCTGTACTTGTTGGTACAGTTGCTGTTGTGGCTGTACTTGTTGGTACAGTTGCTGTTGTGGCTGTACTTGCTGGTCTGGCTGGTGTGGGGGGTCTGGCTGGTGTGGGAGGTCTGGCTGGTGTGGGAGGTCTGGCTGGTGTGGGAGGTCTGGCTGGTGTGGGGGTCTGGCTGGTGTGGGGGGTCTGGCAGGTATTTCTACAAACCTAGCCTAAACTAACCTAACTTAACCTGCCAACCTAGCCTATTTCCTAGTCAAAACAAACATAACCTAATCTAAGCTAACCTAACCTAACCTAACGTAACTAACTCCTGGATACCTATTTACTGTTAGGTGAATAGATGTATTCGGTGATAGGAAACGCTACCTACAATTACAGCCCTTCTTCTTTTTCTATTTCTACAAACCTAGCCTATTTCCTAGCCTAAACTAACCTAACCTAAGGTAATCTAACTAACTCCTGGATACCTATTTACTGCTACGTGAACAGAGAAGACACGCTACCAACAATTACTGCCCTATTTCTATTTCAACAAAAATAGCCTATTTCTTAGCCTAAACTAATCTAACCTAATTAAACCTAACCTAACCTAATCTAACCTTACCTATATATATACTTCACTACTCACTATCATCATCAATACCACACTACTCACTAACATCATCACTACCTCACTACTCACCATCATCATCACTACCACAATACTCACTAACATCATCACTACCTCCCTACTCACCATCATCATCACTACCTCACTACTCACCATCACTACCACACTACTCACCATCATCACTACCACACTACTCACCATCATCATCATTACCTCACTACTCACCATCACTACCACACTACTCACCATCATCACTACCTCACTACTCACTAACATCATCACTTCCTCACTACTCACCATCATCATCACTACCTCTCTACTCACCATCATCATCACTACCTCTCTACTCACCATCATCATTACCTCACTACTCACCATCACCATCACTACCTCACTATCATCATCACTACCTCTCTACTCACCATCATCATCATTACCTCACTACTCACCATCACTACCACACTACTCACCATCATCACTACCTCACTACTCACCATCACTACCACACTACTCACCATCATCACTACCTCACTACTCACTAACATCATCACTTCCTCACTACTCACTATCATCATCACTACTCACCATCATCACTACCACACTACTCATAAACATCATCACTACCACACTACTCACCATCATCACTACTCACCATCATCACTACCACACTACTCATAAACATCATCACTACCACACTACTCACCATCATCACTACAACACTACTCTTAACCATCATCACTACCTCACCATCATCATCACTACCACACTACTCACCATCATCACTACCACACTACTCTTAACCATCATCACTACCTCACCATCATCACTACCTCACCATCATCATCACTACCTCACCATCATCATCACTACCTCACCATCATCATCACTACCTCACTACTCACCATCATCACTACCACAATACTCACCATCATCATCACTACCACAATACTCACGATCAACATCACTAACCACACTACTTAGCAACACCATCACTACCTCACTACTCACCATCATCATCACTATCACACTACTCACCATCATCATCACTACCTCACTACTCACCATCATCATCACTACCTCACTACTCACTATCATCATCACTACCATAATACTCACGATCAACATCACTAACCACACTACTCACTATCATCATCACTACCATACTACTCACCATCATCACTACCACACTATTCACTATCATCACTACTCACCATCATCACTACCACTACTCTCTATCATAACTTCTCACCATCAGCATCACTACCTCACTATCATCATCACTACCACACTACTCACCATCATCATCACTACCACACTATTCACTATCATCATCACTACCTCACTACTCACCATCATCATCACTACCACACTACTCACCATCATCATAACTACCTCACTACTCACTATCATCATCACTACCACACTACTCATCATCATCATCACTACCACACTACTCACTGTCATCACTTCTATCACTACTCACCATCATCATCACTACCACACTACTCACCATCATCATCACTACCACACTACTCACCATCATCATCACTACCTCACTACTCACTATCATCATCACTACCTCACTACTCACCATCATCACTACCTCACTAATCACTATCATCATCACTACTCACCATCATCATCACTAAGACACTATTCACTATCATTATCACTACCACACTACTCACCATCATCATCACTACCACACTATTCACTATCATCATCACTACCTCACTATCACCATCACTACCTCACTATCATAATAACTACCACACTACTCACCATCATCATCACTACCGCACTATTCACTATCATCATTACTACTCACTATCATCACTTCTATCACTTCTCACCATCATCATCACTACCACACTATTCACCATCATCACTACTACACTACTCACTATCATCATCACTACCACACTATTCACTATCATCATCACTACCATACTACTCACCATCATCATCTTTACCTCACTACTCACCATCATCATCACTACCACACTACTCACCATCATCATCACTACCACACTACTCACCATCATCATCACTACCTCACTACTCACCATCATCATCACTACCTCACTACTCACTATCATCATCACTACCTCACTACTCACCATCATCACTACCACACTACTCACTATCATCACTTCTCACCATCATCATCACTACCTCACTACTCACTATCATCATCACTACCACACAATTCACCATCATCATCACTACCACACTTCACTATCATCATCACTACCACACTACTCACCATCATCATCACTACCTCACTACTCACCATCATCATCACTACCACACTACTTACCATCATCATCACTACCACACTTCACCATCATCATCACTACCTCACTACTCACTATCATCATCACTACCACACTATTCACTATCATCATCACTACCACACTACTCACCATCATCATCACTACCACACTACTCACCATCATCATCACTACCTCACTACTCACCATTATCACTACTCACTATCACTACCACACTACTCACCGAGTAGTGTGGTGGTGATGATAGTGAGTAGTGTGGTAGTGATGATGGTTAGTAGTGTGGTAGTGATGATGTTTATGAGTAGTGTGGTAGTGATGATGGTGGGTAGTGATAATGGTGAGTAGTGATGATGATGATGATGGTGAGTAGTGAGGAAGTGATGATGGTGAGTAGTGTGGTAGTGATGGTGAGTAGTGAGGTAGTGATGATGATGGTGAGTAGTGTGGTAGTGATGGTGAGTAGTGAGGTAGTGATGATGATGGTGAGTAGTGAGGTAATGATGATGATGGCGAGTAGTGTGGTAGTGATGATGTTAGTGAGTAGAGAGGTAATGATGATGATGGCGAGTAGTGTGGTAGTGATGATGATGGTGAGGTAGTGATGATGATGGTGAGTAGAGAGGTAGTGATGATGTTAGTGAGTAGAGAGGTAGTGATGATGATGGTGAGTAGAGAGGTAGTGATGATGATGGTGAGGTAGTGATGATGATGGTGAGTAGTGAGGTAATGATGATGGTGAGTAGAGAGGTAGTGATGATGATGGTGAGTAGAGAGGTAGTGATGATGATGGTGAGTAGTGAGGTAGTGATGATGTTAGTGAGTAGTGTGGTAGTGATGATGATAGTGAGTAGTGAAGTATATATATAGGTAAGGTTAGATTAGGTTAGGTTAGGTTTAATTAGGTTAGATTAGTTTAGGCTAAGAAATAGGCTATTTTTGTTGAAATAGAAATAGGGCAGTAATTGTTGGTAGCGTGTCTTCTCTGTTCACGTAGCAGTAAATAGGTATCCAGGAGTTAGTTAGATTACCTTAGGTTAGGTTAGTTTAGGCTAGGAAATAGGCTAGGTTTGTAGAAATAGAAAAAGAAGAAGGGCTGTAATTGTAGGTAGCGTTTCCTATCACCGAATACATCTATTCACCTAACAGTAAATAGGTATCCAGGAGTTAGTTACGTTAGGTTAGGTTAGGTTAGCTTAGATTAGGATATGTCTGTTTTGACTAGGAAATAGGCTAGGTTTGCAGGTTAAGTTAGGTTAGTTTAGGCTAGGTTTGTAGAAATAGAAATAGAAAAAGGGCTGTAATTGTTGGTAGCCTATCTAACCTAACCAAGGAACCTAACCAACCAACCTAATCAACCAACGTAACCAACCAACCTAACCAATGTAACCAACCAACCTAACCAATGTAACCAACCAACCTAACCAACGTAACCAACCAACCTAACCAATGTAACCAACCTAAGCAACCAACCTAAGCAAGCAACCTAAGCAACCTAACCTAACCAACCAACCAACCTAACCAACCAACCAACCTAACCTAACCTAACCTAACCTAACCTAACCTAACCTAACCAACCTAACAAACCAACCTAACTAACCAACCAACCAACCTAAGCTATCTAACCTAACCAACCAACCTATCCAACCAACCTTAGCTATCTAACCTAACCAACCAACCTAAGCTATCTAGCCTAACCAACCAACCTAAGCTATCTAACCTAACCAACCAACCTAAGCTATCTAACCTAACCAAGCAACCTAACCAAGCTACCTAACCAACCAACCTAAGCAACCAACCTAAGCAACCAACCTAAGCAACCAACCTAAGCAACCTAACCTAACCAACCTAACCTAACCAACCAACCTAACCAACCAACCTAACCAACCAACCTAACCTAACCAACCAAACTAACCAACCAACCAACCTAACCAACCTAACAAACCAACCTAACTAACCAACCAACCTAACCAAACAGCCTAAGCTATCTAACCTAACCAACCAACCTAAGCTATCTAATTTAACCAACCAACCAAAGCTATCTAACTTAACCAAGCAACCTAATCAACCAACCTAACCAAGCAACCTAACCAACCAACCTAACCTAACCAACCTAACCTAACCAACCAAACTAACCTAACCTAACCAACCAACCTAACCAACGTAACCAACCAACCAACGTAACCAACCAACCTAACCAACGTAACCAACCATCCTAACCAACGTGACCAACCAACCTAACCAATGTAATAACGTAACCAACTTAAGTTGGTTAGTACCAACGTAACCAACCTAAGCAACCAACCTAAGCAACCTAACCAAACCAACCAACCTAACCAACCTAACCAAACCAACCAACCTAACTAACCAACCAACATAACCAATGTAAACTATCTAACCTAACCAACCAATGTAACTAACCTAACCAACCAACCTAAGCTATCTAATCTAACCAAGCAACCTAACCAACCAACCTAGCCAACCAACCTAACCTAACCAACCTAACCTAACCAACCTAACAAACGAACCTAACCAACCAACCTAAGCTATCTAATCTAACCAAGCAACCTAACCAACCAACCTAGCCAACCAACCTAAGCAACCTAACCTAACCAACCTAACCTAACCAACCTAACAAACGAACCTAACCAACCAACCTAAGCTATCTAACCTAACCAACCTAACCAACCAACCAACCTAACCAACCTAAGCAACGTAACCTAACCAACTAACCTAACCAACCAACCTAACCAACCAACCAACCTAACCAACCAACCTAACCAACCAACCAACCTAACCAACCTAAGCAATCTAACCTAACCAACTAACCTAACCAACCAACTTAAGGTATCTAACCTAACCAAGCAACCTAATCAACCAACCTAACCAATCAACGTAACCAACCAACCAACCTAAGCTATCTAACCTAACCAACCAACCTAAGCTATCTAACCAACCTATCCAACCAACCTAACCAAGCAACCTAACCAACCAACCTAACCAAGCAACCTAACCAACCAACCTAACCAAGGAACCTAACCAACCAACCTAACCAAGGAACCTAACCAACCAACCTAACCAATGTAAGCTATCTAACCTAACCAACCAACCTAACCAACGTATCCAACCTAACCAACCAACCTAAGCAACCAACCTAAGCAACCTAACCTAACCAACCAACCTAAGCTATCTAACCTAACCAACCAACCTAAGCTATCTAACCTAACCAAGCAACCTAACCAAGCAACCTAACCAATTAACCTAACCGAAGAACCTAATCAACCAACCTAACCAAGCAACCTAACCAACCAACCTAACCAACGTAACCAACCAACCTTAGCTATCCAACCAACCTAACTAACCTAACCAAGCAACCTAAGCTATCTAACCTAACCAAGCAACCTAACCAACCAACCTAAGCAACCAACCAACCTAACCAACGTAACCAACCAACCTAAGCAATGTAACCTAACCTGAGCAACCTAACCTAACCAACGTAACCAACCAACCTAAGCAATGTAACCTAACCTGAGCAACCTAACCTGAGCAACCTAACCTGAGCAACCTAACCAACCAACCTAACCAACCAACCAACCAAACCAACCTAACCAACCAACCAACCTAACCTGAGCAACCTAACCAACCAACGAACCTAACCAACCAACGAACCTAACCAACCAACCTAACCTAACCAACCAACCTAACCAACCAACCAACCAACCTAACCAACCAACCTAACCTAACCAACCAACCAACCTAACCAACCAACCAACCTAACCAACCTAACCTAACCAATCAACCTAACCAACCAACCTAACCTAACCAACCAACCAACCTAACCTAACCAACCAACCTAACCTAACCAACCAACCAACCTAACCTAACCAACCAACCTAACCAACCAACCTAACCAACCAACCTAACCTAACCAACCAACCTAACCTAACCAACCAACCAACCTAACCAACCTAACCTAACCAACCTAACCTAACCAATCAACCTAACCAACCAACCTAACCTAACCAACCAACCAACCTAACCTAACCAACCAACCTAACCTAACCAACCAACCAACCTAACCTAACCAACCAACCTAACCAACCAACCTAACCAACCAACCTAACCTAACCAACCAACCTAACCAACCAACCAACCTAACCAACCGACCTAACCAACCGACCTAACCAACCAACCTAACCTAACCAACCGACCTAACCAACCAACCTAACCAACCAACCTAACCAACCAACCTAACCAACCAACCAACCTAACCAACCGACCTAACCAACCGACCTAACCAACCAACCTAACCTAACCAACCAACCTAACCAACCAACCTAACCAACCAACCAACCTAACCAACCAACCAACCTAACCTAACCAACCAACCTAACCAACCGACCTAACCAACCAATCTAACCAACCAACCAACCTAACCAACCAACCTAACCAACCGACCTAACCAACCAACCTAACCAACCAACCTAACCAACCAACCTAACCAACCTAATTATGTTATTATATTATTATTATTATTATATTATTATTATTATATTATTATTATTATATATTATATTATTATATTATTATTATTATTATTATTATATATTATATTATATTATTATTATTATTATTATTATTATTATATATTATATTATTATACAACCTTCTTATTATTATACAATCAACTCCCTTCTTATTATCTGACACCAACCTTCGGTTCGTGTCAGAGTCCATGAGTGTCCGTGTGCGTGTCCGTGTGAGTGTCCGTGTCCGTGTATCCAAGGGGTTTTGGGTCCAGGAAGCTATTTGTGTCGACCCAAATTGCCTCCCTTCTCCCCACCTGAAATCCAGGTGGATTGAAAGACCTGCCCGAGGTCAGTGGATCCAGGTATCCGTCCGTGGCCCCCCGGACTTCAACCCTTCCCCACAGTCCAAGGAGTCGGTCAATCAATCTTCGGCTATCCAGAGAATCTATCGAAACTGATGCTCCTACAGGAGGGGACACACAGAGAAATCTGTGCCCTGTACTTGCAACCGTTCCGACAGGCTCGAACGCAGATCTATCCGGATTAGGAACTTGTTCTATCCGACTAGGCCACGCTGGAGTTGCCTTCTGAATCAAATTTGGCACTTGTATTTATATCTCATAGCAAGGTTAGTTAGTGTCTATTTATCAACAGTTGCAATGATTGATATGTTAAGTTGTTAATTTGTGTTGACAGTTAGAAATACCAGACAGCTTTGTTTGATTAGGTTGCAGTCCCGTGAGGCAGTGTTATGGATGAATATTGGAGAATTTAGGCTAACTGACATGTGTGTGTGTGTGTGTGTGTGTGTACTCACCTAGTTGTACTCACCTAGTTGTGTTTGCGGGGGTTGAGCTCTGGCTCTTTGGTCCCGCCTCTCAACCGTCAATCAACAGGTGTACAGATTCCTGAGCCTATTGGGCTGTCATATCTACACTTGAAACTGTGTATGGAGTCAGCCTCCACCACATCACCTCCTAATGCATTCCATTTGTCAACCACTCTGACACTAAACAAGTTCTTTCAAATATCTCTGTGGCTCATTTGGGCACTCAGTTTCCACCTGTGTCCCCTGTGTCCCCTGTGTCAACCGACTGTCTCACCACTCGGCTGTTAAAGGCTTTGTCTCAGGTTAGTGTGGGTCACCCAGGTGTGGGAGGAGACACAGGTGTGGGTGTTGGTGCAGGTGTGGGAGACCATGTAGGTGTGGAGGACCACAGATACTAGGGGGGGGGGGGAAATGACGATGATGTGTGAGATGACGGGTGTGGCATGTGATATTGGTACATATGAGACTGGGTGTTTAGAAATATGTGGTTTTGGGGGGTGAGTGAGAGTGAGTGAACTGTGAGGGTGACAGTGAGTGAACTGTGAGGGTGAGAGTGAGTGACTGTGAGAGAGGGTGAGTGAGAGTGATTGGACTGTAAGAGAGGGTGAGTGAGAGTGAATGGACTGTGAGAAGGGTGAGTGAGTGGGTGGAGGTTGGTGTGAAATGTCAGCAGGTGAGAGGGTCCACAGTAGTTTCCCCTCACCCCCTCATCCACCTACACTTTCATCCTCATCCACCTGCCTCTTCACTCCAGGACCCCCCCCCCCACACATCTGCCCTTTCCTCATAACTCCTCATCTGCCATCTGAGGCCAGTGGCTCACACCTCCCCCCCCCCTACATCTGAGTGCCTCACACACACTTGTATGCCGCTAGCAGGTGTGTGTGTGACGTGTGTATGAAGCCCTCATGTATGCTGCCCTCACGTCTATGCTTCCCATATGAGTATGCTGCACAGGCATATGTGCAGTCTGCGAGCCTGTCACCCACGCTCCTATGCCTCATGACATTCGTGAGGTACACATACACACACACTCATATTTGGCCAACACACTCATGCCGCCCACATACTCATGCCGCCCACATACTCATGCCGCCCACATACTCATGCCGCCCACATACTCATGCCGCCCACATACTCATGCCGCCCATGGACTCATAGCACCGCCAAACCCATGAGTGTTCATCAATAAACACTCGGGCGTAATAGACGCATTCCAGCACATATGTACGCCCGCACATACGTACACCCGCACGTACGTACGTCCGCACATATGTACGCCCACACGTACACACTGGGAAGCATACACGAACCGCCCTCTCAGACCACCTCGGTAGTTATATAAGTATTTGCGATGGTCCGAAAGCATATTACGGTTTCAGTGATAGCCTACTGACAAACAGGGAAATGAACCTTTGTCCTAAACAGAAATTATTCTCAAGTTATACATTTATTGTAATATAAATCCAGACGGGACACCACGAGCGAAGCTCTCGTCATGTAAGTACATTTAGGTAGTTACGCACACACACACATATATGTAAACAAAACACATAGCCTGTCATACAGGAATTGTAGGTTTATATCTACAGATGACTGGAAGGAAGAGAGACCACGTGGTTTAAGCTGTATATATGTTGTTGTTGTTGAGTTAGGGGCGACAACGATCGTGGGATCGGATGCGCCCCGGCGTACCCGTGAAGGGTGAATCGCAGAAAAGCCAGAAGAGGCGAAACGCCAAGCCAAAACGCGAAACGAGTGACGCCAAGCACTAGAAACTAATATGCCACACGGCAAAGCTACGCACAAAGGGAGAGGCAGAAGCACATAATAGAACAGGGCAAACAAACAGCCAGAAGGGCACACAGCACGTCATAGAGCAAACACACAAGAAATCAGAGCACAAACTTGCCCGGGAACTTGGCCCGCGGGAATCTTACATTGAACGCCTCCCAGAGCACCCATTGCCAAGGGTCTCGTCCATCCACCGGTGACGCCATAACATCTGGAACCGGGGCAACAAACACCTGCAAACTGGGGACCCAGATGGTAGTACTCATGAGGCGAGAAGTCGCCACTCGCCCCCACAGGAAGGGAACTTGCCCCCCACGAAAACACTCCGGTCCGTCAGACAGCAGTAACTCGGCAATCTTCGACCAGTGACCCGGTGGCATCACAGACGCCGGCAACACGTCCCCCAGGGCCCCAACGCGCACCCGCACCACAGGGGTACCCGTGGCCCCGGGCACACCACCAGACGACAGCAGGGAACCCGGACGGCGCGCATCCTTCCGTAACGTCACCACCAGGCCACGCCCAGCACCAGAGTCCACATCATCCCTGGCAGCGGGAGCCACCACCCCCCACTGTGGAGAGTCCCCCGGCGGAGAAAGAACCGAAGGCACGTCCGAGACACAGGCACCAGCACCGGCAGGCACATGGACCTCCGCCACCACGAACCGCGGAGACATCGACGCATCCGTATCCACACTGTCAACATCTGAAGCCCCACAGTCACTGAAGTCACCAACGTCGGCCCAGGAAGAAGACGAACGCCGGGAACGTTTGGGCACCGGCCGGATATCGTCACAGCCGGTAAGTAACCCAGAAACACGGGTACCACGAGCCGAAGGAACCGATGCCAGGACGGCAGCAGCCTCTACCACAGGGGGAACCGGACCACACACAGCAGGAGGCTCCGCAGTCACCCCAGCACCCAGCACATCCGGGACCCGAGTCACGGACACAGGGCCAGGCGCAGCATCAGAAGACGAGGGAGAAGACAGTGACGTCACACAGGGAGCTCCAGGGAGGGCCACGGGAGCAGCTGGGACAGCGACAGGATCAGGCAGACCAACCGACGGTACCTCAAGAACCGGAGGAGGGACGGCAACAACCGGAGGAGGGACGGCAACAACCGGAGGAGGGACGGCAACAACCGGAGGAGGGACGGCAACAACCGGAGGAAGGACGGCAACAACCGGAGGAGGGACGGCAACAACCGGAGGAGGGACGGCAACAACCGGAGGAGGGACGGCAACAACCGGAGGAGGGACGGCAACAACCGGAGGAGGGACGGCAACAACCGGAGGAACGGCAGGCGCAGCCGGGGAAGCTGCAGCAGCAGACGGGACGCGCACCACCTCATCAACATCACCGGGGATAGTGGGCTCCTGAGCTACCGTGCAGTGAGGACGTGTCGCCTGCTGCTCCGGTGGTTTGAGTCGGTTCTCACTACGTGTAGAGAGCCATGGGGAAGGCTCAGCGCAAGAGGGAATGGAAGCAGCTTTCGGACGAGGAAGGACGGGGGACCGATGTGCAGCAGGCCCCAAAGAAAACTGCTATCGAGGCTTTACCACTTGCTTCTACCAGCAAGTCAGCGGACGTAATGGACCTAGAGAGGACAGCGTCAGTCACACACCAGCCAGTGTCAGTCAATGCTTCTCTGTCCGCAACGCTGCCGCGGGACGGCAGTATGAGTCAGGAGAGGACACCACCGGTTTCACGCCAGCCAATGTCGGCCATTGTTCCTCTCTCCACAGCCCAGCTGCAGGACAGCAGTATGGGACAGGGGAGGACACCACCAGTCTCACACCAGACATCGCCAGCCTCTGCACTTCTTCCGAAATTCAAGATCATGCAGACCGACCACTTTCCTACAGCATATGGAGTAGTAACGGCGATGGAAAAAGAACAACCAGAGCTCAAACTTTCCATTACAGTCAACCTGAAGGGAGAAATAATACTGACACCTCAAGACCAACAGACTGCACATTACTTAGAGAAGGTAAGAGTCCTGCAGGGGAAACCTGTGTGCTTGGTAAAGCTGGACCCTTCAGAACGACGCACACGAGTCGTGCTTTTGGGATACCCAATCGACTTTCCCCTGGATCCAGTGCTAGAACACAAGCAAGTCCTGAGTGCGGAACGTTGCCACACAAAAGTAGACAAGGCAGCGACGCGTCAGGTTCTGGTGACCGTCATGGGACATGTGCCGGAAACTTTCGGTCTTGGAAATTGGGGGACATACCGACAGAGGCCATACGTCCCGGAACCCCTACGCTGCTTCAGGTGTCAGAAATACGGCCACCATCAGTCACGCTGCACAGGACAGGAGAGGTGCGGAGTGTGCAGCCTGAGACATCCCACCAAAGACTGTATTGCCAAGCACAAGGCAAACCAGACCACAACAGCCAAATGTCCAAATTGTGGAGGCAAACATCATGCCTGGAGCACAACCTGCTCTGCACGGAAACAAAAAGTGCAGACAGCTCAGGCCAGGGTCAACACACTGACCAGCGGTACGTCCACCAACACCACCGTCTGGAACACTCGTGCACAGCCACAACAGCCACCCGCTCTCACAGAGCAAAATTTCCCGAATCTGTCAATTCCGAATCAGACATTACACGAAAGTGTTGCAGAAGTCCAGCAAGTGCAAATGAGCAGAAAACACTTACTTTCGGAATCTACTCACCAGCTATACAGTTTTACTGAGGTCCAGCTGCAAACCATCGTGAAGATCATGGCAGAGACCATTATCAATTGCCTACAGATGACGCAGAACGCCTCACAACAACAGACTCAAGACATCACTTGTGTGATAATGGACAAGATCGTGCAGCAGACCACAGTTACACGAGAAATAGACAGTCTCCGACAGGATGGAGCACAAGAGGACAAACAACGCAACTTGGACGTACTGACTACCGACAACAGTCGGCTAGTCAAGACACCGGAACATCGATATTCACAAACGCAACTGCAAGACGCAGTGACCACCCACGATCAACAGAATCTTCAAACACAGGAGACAGACAACAACAGCCAATGCAGTCTGATCTGCAGCAACGCCAACAAAGACGTATTGAACAGCAGAGATGCGCAGGTTCCGCCAACACAAGAAACGGCCGCGAGCAATCAATGCAGTCCGACTTGCAGCAATCCCAACAACAAAGTGATGGACCACAGTTCTGCACAGATTCCAACAATGCCGGGGTTGACCACGGACAATCAATGCAGTCCGACCTGCAGCACTTCCAACAACATAGCGATGGACCACAGTTATGCACAGATTCCAACAACGTCGGGGATGACCACGAACTATCAATGCAGTCCGATTTGCAGCGACACGACTTGCGAGGCGGAGAATATAGAGGTCGATTCCGAGGAGGAGTTCTAGTAGAACAAGCATCACCACCCGAACCCGTCGTCTGGCCATTACGAATTCTGCAGTGGAACATACAAGGTCTTGGAAATAAAAAACACACACTTCAGGAGGCTGCAATCAGCACGAAAGCAGATATAATCGTTTTGGAAGAAACTCTTTTCCCAGCCACGAAATCCTTCAGATTAGCTGGATATCAGCACTATGTTCTCCCGTATGAGCAGGGGAGACTAAGAGGATTAATGACCCTAGTCAGAAACACCATACCCAGCAAGAAAATAGACTCGGTTTCATGTGGGGATGGAGTAGAGGTATTAGCAGTAACAGTGAATATGGCTAATTTTGAGCTCCTCATATACAACGTCTACAAGCCCCCTAGACGTAAACTAGAAGCAGAGGCAGTGCTTGCCTTGGCCACGCAGGAAAATTTAATTCTTGCTGGAGATTTTAATGCTCATCATCCAGAGTTAGGTGCAACTGGGCCAGCCAATGCAGATGGGCGCCATTTAGCTGCAGCTCTGCGAGAAGTACCTGAAATTACACTTCTCAACACTGGGGAACCCACTCACATTCTAGGAGGTTCCCTTGATCTTACATTCATCTCCACAGCACTCCAGCAACAGGCGAAGTGGGAAGTAGACCCGGTGATCACTAGTGACCACTATGCTACTGTCACGACACTCAACCTGGCACGACCTCCTACACCTCCTGCGCGGCCTCGGTGGAATTTAGGAAAGGCCAATTGGAATGTATACCAGGAAGAACTTGAAAAATGGTATGCAACGTACACGCCACCTGGGGATTTGAACATACACGAGACCAATCTGCAGGAAGCCGTTGCAGCTGCTGCGAACAAAGCTATTCCAATCATTATCACAGGTAACACGAAACGAAAGAACTATTGGTTCTATAGTAATGACGTTAAAGAACAGAACCACAGAGTCAACATCTTCAGAAAACATCTAAAGAGAAACCCCACACCAGAAGGAAGAACTCTGCTACGAGCGGTGATATCTGAAGCAAGTCGAGTTTCTCGAGAAGTAAAGGAGGCAAGATGGTTTGAGTGGTGTCAAACTCTAAATGAACATAGTAGTCTTGGCAAGATATGGGGTCAGATTAAAACTATATCAGGTCGACCAGCCCGGCCACAGGCATGTATTCAACCATTGCAGGAGGCTGAGAGACTTGCTCTCCAATTTGCAGAAAGAACAGCTTCATATCAGCTTCCTGCAATGGTCCGAAGGCAGCAAGACCACTTAAAACAAGAGAGGATGACAGTCATTCATGAGGGCTTAGCTATAAATGACGAATGTGACTGTCCCTTCACCGAACAGGAACTAAGCAGAGCCAAAAAGGGTGGTAAGGACACTGCACCAGGTGCTGATAACATTACATACTCAATGATCGCACATGCAGGTCCTGCTGGAGACCGAGGGATGTTGGACGTCATCAATGCGTCTTGGCAGCAAGGCAAACTACCGCCCTCTTGGAAGAAAGCAGACATCATACCGATTCCTAAGCCGAATGAACCTGGCAATTACAGACCCATTTCCTTAACATCATGCGTTAGTAAAACTGCAGAACGGATGGTCTTAAATAGGCTACTGTGGAAGACTGGAGACCTTCATAAACACATATTTGGCTTCACTAGAGGTGTAGGTACTGCCAACTGCATAGCAACATTACTAGGAACAGTTAACTCGGGTCCAGCTATAGTGGTCTTCCTTGATCTGGAAAAAGCATTTGAACTTGCAAGCCCGCCAGCAATACTACACACCTTAGTTAAAAAAGGTGTGAGGGGGGAAAATGCTAGCATGGATTCAAGATTACCTAAGTCACAGGTATGCCAGAGTAAAGTTGCAAGGACAAGTGTCGGACTACCACTTGCACGAGAATGGGACTCCACAAGGAGGAGTCCTCAGTCCTAGTCTTTTTAACATCCTTATGGAAAACCTTGTTACCATGTCCTTTACAGAAGGGGTTACATTGCTAAGCTATGCTGATGATCTAGCATTAGTCGTTACGGGTCCTTCACTTCTAAATAAAGCTCAAGGTGCTTTAGATCAAGTGACATCTGAATGCAGTGTTTTAGGGCTAAAAATATCTGCACAGAAGTCTAAGGCGATGAGACTAGGTGGCAAGGCTCCAGACAGGCACCTACGCATTCAGGACATTAACCTTCAGTGGGTTCCACAATATCGATATCTCGGAGTGTGGATTGATTTTAAGATGACATTCAATAAGCAAATTCAATATCTAAAGGAGAAAGCAAAGTCACGAATAAATATAATGAGAGCAATCACAGGGCCCCGTCTAGGAGCGGGACACAGAGTGTTGAGAATGTTTTACATACACGCCGTTCGTTCCCTGGTTGATTATGCAGCACCTGCCTTACTCACTCTTTCTCCTGGTCAGTGGGCAAACGTTGAGGTTCTTCAAAATGATGCATTGCGAGTCATAACAGGTGCTCCCAGATGGACTAAAATCCTGAACCTAAGACTAGAGACAAAGCTAACGTCGATTGAAATAAGGGCAAAGGGGATTGCTGCGTGCATGCTGACCAAGATATTGACTAGACCTAGAATTAGTTCACTTAAAGATTTGATCACTGGAGCACTAACTCTGGACAGAAGAGCCTCCAATAGCAACAGGTGGACCCATTGTGCGTTAAACGCCATCGATACGTTTGATATGGCAAACACAGTCACTGAGAGGGGTGTCGACGACATACATGCAGACTTTGTTATACAAGCCCCTTGGGAATCTCTGCCAGCAGACTTTCAGATTATGGCTCTTGACGGAAAGAAGAACCAGACACATCCTCATCTGCTACGTCACATTGCACAGATGCATATAGAAGCAAACATGGCATCCGACAGCTTCACTTACTTCACGGATGGGTCAGTAGACCAGCAGGGACAGGAAACCGGAGCTGCAGTTAAAGCAGGAAACTCTGTATATAGTTGGAGGCTCTCAAATGGGTGTTCGACTTTACAGACTGAGATGCTAGCCATTCAAAAGGCTTTGGAACATGCTCTTGCTGAACACCGCCAACATGTTATCGTCCATACAGATTCGAGAACCGCCATTGAAACCTTGCAACAGGAACACATATGTGATAACATCCATCTGATCACCAATGTCTTATCATTCATGCACACACTCCACCGACAAGGCCGACGGGTGCTTATCAACTGGGTGCCAAGTCATGTGGGACTATTAGGTAATGACATTGCAGACGAAGCTGCGAAACTTGCTACTAAGAGGAGGAATGTAGACATTTACATACCACCGAGTCTCTCCCAGATGAAGAAAGTGATTCGAAACAGAGCAATGCGAAGGCTGTACAGTGACCACAACACAGCAGTTGCAACATCAGGATCTGCGGGTTGGTACAAGAATTCCACCAACTACGAACCACTTAGTTTGATGAAAGGGGGCAGTAGAACAACAGAAGTGCACTTACATCGCATCAGGCTTGGATACCCATGTGCATGGGAAATAGGCTTACAGGTTCCGGAAGGTGAGAGGAAATGTCAACACTGTGGAGAAATGCCCGACAGACCACTGGAACATTATCTAACACAGTGCACAGTTACAAACCCGTTAAGATTTCACCTTCGATTCGACAGAGCAGAGGAAGTTGTTAAACACATATGGCAAAATCTTACTGAAGCGACCATACGGGTCATACATACTCATCCTCCGCCCAGGTAAACCAGAAACGGGCATCACTTAGTGGGCCAGCCAGAGGCTTAGGGCCCGCGCAGGATTATCCCTGCTAAAAAGAAAAAAAAAAAAAAAAAAAAAACATCACCGGAGACTGCCGCCAGAGGGAGCGGCGGGAAATCCTCGTCGCGGAACAAGTTGACAGGAGCAGCAGGGGCCTCAGAGCACCCGGCAGCCTGATGCCCCAACAGGCCACACCGGAAACAGGTACGAGGCTGCCGGCCATAATACACCCGGACGTAGTACCCCATAAGCCGGACAGAAGAAGGTATATCCGACCGCAGGCGCATCCCCAACGTGCGAATGTTTGTACGCCTCCCAGCATACCGCCCCGAGGAGAGCGTGTTCACCCGCACGCTGACAACAGTACCAAAACCCCCGAAGTAACGCCGGAGGAGGTCATCAGGGAACTCCAGGGGCGCACCATGGACACTGACATAAGTCAGGGCACCACTGCGGTCCGAAATCGCCACAGAGCCGGCATCGTCTGGCAACGGCAACGTACGCCCCCCGTACCGACGGAGGAAGTCCCGGTACTCGTCCTCCCCCACGCCCGTAACTAGCTCCACACCGTAAACAGCTTCCACCGGGACACGAAGCATGTCACACATCACCATCTCGATGGTCGGATAACCAGCCTTACAAGTGAACTCCAGGCCCACGGAGTTCACACGGTGAACAGGAGGAAGATGGCCCCCATGTCAGTACTGCCACGTCAACGCAGCCAGGCAGGCAACAAAACTGGTAGGGCAGAGACGCCCACAACACCTGGCGACCAAAACAGCAAACAACTCCAACAGCCACGGAGGGTCGGTAAACGTCCTCACTCCACGGCTGCTAGCAGTCGACCTAAGCTGTATATATAGAACAGATCCACGAGGCTTCCTCCTCTAACAACAACAACAACAACTGCAACCCGAGCCGTTTTCGACACTATAGGCGTCTGAATCCAAACATGAGAAAATCCACATTCTCATAAGAACACTAAGATATATATCCACTATTCAAGAAAGACAACATGATCCTAAAGAAAGGAATAATAACTGCATACCGCTAAATATTATCTATAAAAATTAAGAATAGCGTGTCGAAAATATAAATATTTCGTGAATCCGGTGTAGACGGCTACTTGTCTCACGAACACCGGGAAGACGACGCTATCCAGAGGTGTAGACGGCTACTTGTCTCACGAACATCGGGGGAGACGACGCTAGCCAGAGGTGTAGACGGCTACTTGTCTCACGAACATCGGGGGAGACGACGCTAGCCAGAGGTGTAGACGGCTACTTGTCTCACGAACACCGGGGGAGACGACGCTAGCCAGAGGTGTAGACGGCTACTTGTCTCACGAACATCGGGGGAGACGACGCTAGCCAGAGGTGTAGACGGCTACTTGTCTCACGAACATCGGGGGAGACGACGCTAGCCAGAGGTGTAGACGGCTACTTGTCTCACGAACACCGGGGGAGACGACGCTAGCCAGAGGTGTAGACGGCTACTTGTCTCACGAACATCGGGGGAGACGACGCTAGCCAGAGGTGTAGACGGCTACTTGTCTCACGAACACCGGGGGAGACGACGCTAGCCAGAGGTGTAGACGGCTACTTGTCTCACGAACACCGGGGGAGACGACGCTAGCCAGAGGTGTAGACGGCTACTTGTCTCACGAACACCGGGGGAGACGACGCTAGCCAGAGGTGTAGACGGCTACTTGTCTCACGAACACCGGGGGAGACGACGCTAGCCAGAGGTGTAGACGGCTACTTGTCTCACGAACACCGGGGGAGACGACGCTAGCCAGAGGTGTAGACGGCTACTTGTCTCACGAACACCGGGGGAGACGACGCTAGCCAGAGGTGTAGACGGCTACTTGTCTCACGAACACCGGGGAAGACGACGCTAGCCAGAGGTGTAGACGGCTACTTGTCTCACGAACATCGGGGGAGACGACGCTAGCCAGAGGTGTAGACGGCTACTTGTCTCACGAACACCGGGGGAGACGACGCTAGCCAGAGGTGTAGACGGCTACTTGTCTCACGAACATCGGGGGAGACGACGCTAGCCAGAGGTGTAGACGGCTACTTGTCTCACGAACACCGGGGGAGACGACGCTAGCCAGAGGTGTAGACGGCTACTTGTCTCACGAACATCGGGGGAGACGACGCTAGCCAGAGGTGTAGACGGCTACTTGTCTCACGAACATCGGGGGAGACGACGCTAGCCAGAGGTGTAGACGGCTACTTGTCTCACGAACATCGGGGGAGACGACGCTAGCCAGAGGTGTAGACGGCTACTTGTCTCACGAACACCGGGGGAGACGACGCTAGCCAGAGGTGTAGACGGCTACTTGTCTCACGAACACCGGGGGAGACGACGCTAGCCAGAGGTGTAGACGGCTACTTGTCTCACGAACACCGGGGAAGACGACGCTAGCCAGAGGTGTAGACGGCTACTTGTCTCACGAACACCGGGGGAGACGACGCTAGCCAGAGAGATTGTAAACATTGCCAAGCGAAGACGTCCCTTGTGCTTAAACGGAAGTTTATAAGCCAGAAACTATTAATATTAATTTTGTAACAACTGCTTGTGCCTCGTTATTGTTATTAACGTGTAGGATTGTTTATAATAATAGAGAAGAGGAGAAGCAGTGACAACAAAAAGCATAAACGCAATGCATCAAGCCTATACTGACGCCTTCACTGTCGCCACCAGTTCCGTCTCTGTTTACACCACATAAATCCTAATGTTTACACCACATAAATCCTAATGTTTACACCACATAAATAATAATGTTTACACCACATAAATCCTAATGTTTACACCACATGAATCCTAATGTTTACACCACATAAATCCTAATGTTTACACCACATAAATCCTAATGTTTACACCACATAAATGCTAATGTTTACACCACATAAATCCTAATGTTTACACCACATAAATCCTAATGTTTACACCACATAAATGCTAATGTTTACACCACATAAATCCTAATGTTTACACCACATAAATGCTAATGTTTACACCACATAAATCCTAATGTTTACACCACATAAATCCTAATGTTTACACCACATAAATCCTAATGTTTACACCACATAAATCCTAATGTTTACACCACATAAATCCTAATGTTTACACCACATAAATCCTAATGTTTATACTACATAAATCCTAATGTTTACACCACATAAATCCTAATGTTTACACCACATAAATCCTAATGTTTACACCACATAAATCCTAATGTTTACACCACATAAATCCTAATGTGTACACCACATAAATCCTAATGTGTACACCACATAAATCCTAATGTTTACACCACATAAATCCTAATGTTTACTCCACATAAATCCTAATGTGTACACCACATAAATCCTAATGTGTACACCACATAAATCCTAATGTGTACACCACATAAATTCTAATGTTTACACCACATAAATCTTAAATAGTCACAGTTTAGCTTTTTGGAATCCTATTTAATTCTTACCAAAAACACTAACCCAATAAAAAACAATGAAAGTAGTTAAGACGAGGGCTGTCGAGCCCAAAGTAATCAAAATATAAAATTTAAGCTATTTAAATTTGTGTATATATATATATATATATATATATATATATATATATATATATATATATATATATATATATATATATATATATATATATATATATATATATATATATATATATACTTAGTGATAAATAAGCTAGGCCGAAGCTTATAATAAAAGTGGCAGTACCTAATTACGGCACACATTTGTATTATTATCAAAGAGTGCTAATGCGAGGTTACATTCCAGGCTGGTGAATGGTGTGCACATCAGCCGCTGCAAGTAACCCATTATAACTCCTCTAGAAAGAAGCCTGGTACTCGACACGCCGGTCCTGGCTTCATCAACTACAACAGTTAAGACTCGACCAATTATTGTAATGTTATTTTGTAATTTTTTTATTTTTTTTATTTTTTTTATATCGAGGGTAAATACCACATTAATTTTGGTCGTTTGGGTTGACAACCAAAACTCCAGGATAATATATATATATATATATATATATATATATATATATATATATATATATATATATATATATATATATATATATATATATATATATATATTAGTATATTTTGGTAGCAGTCTTTCCTGTAGACATAAATTATTAAATATGACCGAAAAAGTAAGATTAATAATTTTAACACGAATTTTCTCAATCTTTCGTACATTTCTTTTCACTGTTGGAGGTAAATCAAAAATCAATTCTCCAAAATTCATTTTTATTTCTAGTCTGACGCGACACGAGCGCGTTTCGTAAAACTTATTACATTTTCAAAGACTTTAGTTCACAAATACACAACTGAATAGAACTTACGCATCTCCGATTTTATATCTACATTTGAGTGAGGTGGAAGGGGTGATGTGGCATTAACACAAGACAGAACAAGAGGTGGCATTAATAGGGTATTAATTTCATCAACACAAGACAGAACAAGAGGTGGCATTAATAGGGTATTAATTTCATCAACACAAGACAGAACACGAAACAATGGGTATTGAATAGAAGTGTTTGTAGAAAGCCTATTGGTCCATATTTCTTGATGCTTCTATATTGGAGCGGAGTCTTGAGGTGGGTAGAATATAGTTGTGCAATAATTGGCTGTTGATTGCTGGTGTTGACTTCTTGATGTGTAGTGCCTCGCAAACGTCAAGCCGCCTGCTATCGCTGTATCTATCGATGATTTCTGTGTTGTTTACTAGGATTTCTCTGGCGATGGTTTGGTTGTGGGAAGAGATTATATGTTCCTTAATGGAGACCTGTTGCTTATGCAACAGGTTAGAATTATTAATCTTACTTTTTCGGTCATATTTTATAATATATATATATATATATATATATATATATATATATATATACATACATATACATACACACACACACACACACACACACAAACATATATATATATATACATTATATACATATATATTATATATAAATACATTATATATATATATATATATATATATATATATATATATATATATATATATATATATATATATATATATATATAATGTATATATATATATATATGTTTGTGTGTGTGTGTGTGTGTGTGTGTATGTATATGTATCAACAGAAATAGCTTAGTAAACAACTCAGCAGAGACGTAATGATGACTAAGATCTCTTAAGAACAAGAGTAAACAGAGTGAGAATATTCGAGGCAGGCATGCCACACCCAGGATAACTCAAGTGTCTAAAGCCAAGATGGTCGGCATATTACTAACTAGGCTAGTCATACTACTAACTAACTAAGGTAGGCATTTGTTGTTACAAGTGTTGTTGTTACAGGTGATGTTGTGGTGGTGGCTGTGTTTGTTGGTACAGCTGTTGTTATTGTTGTGGCTGTGTTTGCTGGTACAGATTCTCTTGTGGCTGTGTTTCTTGGTACAGCTGTTGTTATTGTTGTGGCTGTGTTTGTTGGTACAGCTGTTGTGGCTGTGTTTGTTGGTACAGCTGTTGTGGCTGTGTTTGTTGGTACAGCTGTTGTTATTGTTGTGGCTGTGTTTGCTGGTACAGATGCTCTTGTGGCTGTGTTTGTTGGTACAGCTGTTGTTATTGTTGTGGCTGTGTTTGCTGGTACAGATGCTGTTGTTGCTGTGTTTGTTGGTACAGCTGTTGTTATTGTTGTGGCTGTGTTTGCTGGTACAGTTGCTGTTGTGGCTGTGTTTGCTGGTACAGTTGCTGTTGTGGCTGTGTTTGCTGGTACAGATGCTGTTGTGGCTGTGTTTGCTGGTACAGATGCTGTTGTGGCTGTGTTTGCTGGTACAGATGCTGTTGTGGCTGTGTTTGCTGGTACAGTTGCTGTTGTGACTGTGTTTGCTGGTACAGTTGCTGTTGTGACTGTGTTTGCTGGTACAGTTGCTGTTGTGAGTGTGTTTGCTGGTACAGATGCTTTTGTGGCTGTGTTTGCTGGTACAGATGCTGTTGTGGCTGTGTTTGCTGGTACAGATGCTGTTGTGACTGTGTTTGCTGGTACAGTTGCTGTTGTGGCTGTGTTTGCTGGTACAGTTGCTGTTGTGACTGTGTTTGCTGGTGCAGTTGCTGTTGTGGCTGTGTTTGCTGGTACAGTTGCTGTTGTGACTGTGTTTGCTGGTACAGTTGCTGTTGTGACTGTGTTTGCTGGTACAGAAGCTGTTGTGGCTGTGTTTGCTGGTACAGATGCTGTTGTGACTGTGTTTGCTGGTACAGTTGCTGTTGTGGCTGTGTTTGCTGGTACAGATGCTGTTGTGGTTGTGTTTGCTGGTACAGTTGCTGTTGTGGCTGTGTTTGCTGGTACAGATGCTGTTGTGACTGTGTTTGCTGGTACAGTTGCTGTTGTGACTGTGTTTGCTGGTACAGATGCTGTTGTGACTGTGTTTGCTGGTACAGTTGCTGTTGTGACTGTGTTTGCTGGTACAGTTGCTGTTGTGGCTGTGTTTGCTCGTACAGTTGCTGTTGTGACTGTGTTTGCTGGTACAGTTGCTGTTGTGACTGTGTTTGCTGGTACAGATACTGTTGTGGCTGTGTTTGCTGGTGCAGATACTGTTGTGGCTGTGTTTGCTGGTGCAGTTGCTGTTGTGGCAGTGTTTGCTGGTACAGTTGCTGTTGTGACTGTGTTTGCTGGTACAGTTGCTGTTGTGGCTGTGTTTGCTGGTACAGTTGCTGTTGTGGCTGTGTTTGCTGGTACAGTTGCTGTTGTGGCTGTACTTGTTGGTACAGTTGCTGTTGTGGCTGTACTTGTTGGTACAGTTGCTGTTGTGGCTGTACTTGTTGGTACAGTTGCTGTTGTGGCTGTACTTGTTGGTACAGTTGCTGTTGTGGCTGTACTTGTTGGTACAGTTGCTGTTGTGGCTGTACTTGTTGGTACAGTTGCTGTTGTGGCTGTACTTGTTGGTACAGTTGCTGTTGTGGCTGTACTTGTTGGTACAGTTGCTGTTGTGGCTGTACTTGTTGGTACAGTTGCTGTTGTGGCTGTACTTGTTGGTACAGTTGCTGTTGTGGCTGTACTTGTTGGTACAGTTGCTGTTGTGGCTGTACTTGTTGGTACAGTTGCTGTTGTGGCTGTACTTGCTGGTCTGGCTGGTGTGGGGGGTCTGGCTGGTGTGGGAGGTCTGGCTGGTGTGGGAGGTCTGGCTGGTGTGGGAGGTCTGGCTGGTGTGGGGGGTCTGGCTGGTGTGGGGGGTCTGGCAGGTATTTCTACAAACCTAGCCTAAACTAACCTAACTTAACCTGCCAACCTAGCCTATTTCCTAGTCAAAACAAACATAACCTAATCTAAGCTAACATAACCTAACCTAACGTAACTAACTCCTGGATACCTATTTACTGTTAGGTGAATAGATGTATTCGGTGATAGGAAACGCTACCTACCATTACAGCCCTTCTTCTTTTTCTATTTCTACAAACCTAGCCTATTTCCTAGCCTAAACTAACCTAACCTAAGGTAATCTAACTAACTCCTGGATATCTATTTACTGCTACGTGAACAGAGAAGACACGCTACCAACAATTACTGCCCTATTTCTATTTCAACAAAAATAGCCTATTTCTTAGCCTAAACTAATCTAACCTAATTAAACCTAACCTAACCTAATCTAACCTTACCTATATATATACTTCACTACTCACTATCATCATCACTACCACACTACTCACTAACATCATCACTACCTCACTACTCACCATCATCATCACTACCTCACTACTCACTATCACTACCACACTACTCACCATCATCATCATTACCTCACTACTCACCATCACTACCACACTACTCACCATCATCACTACCTCACTACTCACTAACATCATCACTTCCTCACTACTCACCATCATCATCACTACCTCTCTACTCACCATCATCATCACTACCTCTCTACTCACCATCATCATTACCTCACTACTCACCATCATCATCACTACCTCTCTACTCACCATCATCATCACTACCTCTCTACTCACCATCATCATCATTACCTCACTACTCACCATCACCATCACTACCTCTCTACTCACCATCATCATCATTACCTCACTACTCACCATCACCATCACTACCTCACTATCATCATCACTACCTCTCTACTCACCATCATCATCATTACCTCACTACTCACCATCACTACCACACTACTCACCATCATCACTACCTCACTACTCACCATCACTACCACACTACTCACCATCATCACTACCTCACTACTCACTAACTTCATCACTTCCTCACTACTCTCTATCATCATCACTACTCACCATCATCACTACCACACTACTCATAAACATCATCACTACCACACTACTCACCATCATCACTACTCACCATCATCACTACCACACTACTCATAAACATCATCACTACCACACTACTCACCATCATCACTACTCACCATCATCACTACCACACTACTCATAAACATCATCACTACCACACTACTCACCATCATCACTACCACACTACTCTTAACCATCATCACTACCTCACCATCATCATCACTACCACACTACTCACCATCATCACTACCACACTACTCTTAACCATCATCACTACCTCACCATCATCATCACTACCTCACCATCAACACTACCTCACCATCATCATCACTACCTCACCATCATCATCACTACCTCACTACTCAACATAATCACTACCACAATACTCACCATCATCATCACTACCACAATACTCACGATCAACATCACTAACCACACTACTTAGCAACACCATCACTACCTCACTACTCACCATCATCATCACTATCACACTACTCACCATCATCATCACTACCTCACTACTCACCATCATCATCACTACCTCACTACTCACTATCATCATCACTACCACAATACTCACGATCAACATCACTAACCACACTACTCACTATCATCATCACTACCACACTACTCACCATCATCACTACCACACTATTCACTATCATCACTACCTCACTACTCACCATCATCACTACCACTACTCTCTATCATCACTTCTCACCATCATCATCACTACCACACTATTCACTATCATCATCACTACCTCACTACTCACCATCATCATCACTACCACACTACTCACTATCATCATAACTACCTCACTACTCACTATCATCATCACTACAACACTACTCACCATCATCATCACTACCACACTACTCACTATCATCACTTCTATCACTACTCACCATCATCATCACTACCACACTACTCACCATCATCATCACTACCACACTATTCACCATCATCATCACTACCTCACTACTCACTATCATCATCACTACCTCACTACTCACCATCATCACTACCTCACTAATCACTATCATCATCACTACTCACCATCATCATCACTACCACACTATTCACTATCATTATCACTACCACACTACTCACCATCATCATCACTACCACACTATTCACTATCATCATCACCATCACTACCTCACTATCATAATAACTACCACACTACTCACCATCATCATCACTACCACACTATTCACTATCATCATCACTACTCACTATCATCACTTCTATCACTTCTCACCATCATCATCACTACCACACTATTCACCATCATCACTACTACACTACTCACTATCATCATCACTACCACACTATTCACTATCATCATCACTACCACACTACTCACCATCATCAACTTTACCTCACTACTCACCATCATCATCACTATCATCATCACTACCACACTACTCACCATCATCATCACTACCACACTACTCACCATCATCATCACTACCTCACTACTCACCATCATCATCACTACCTCACTACTCACTATCATCATCACTACCTCACTACTCACTATCATCATCACTACCACACTATTCACCATCATCATCACTACCACACTTCACTATCATCATCACTACCACACTATTCACCATCATCATCACTACCACACTTCACTATCATCATCACTACCACACTACTCACCATCATCATCACTACCTCACTACTCACCATCATCATCACTACCACACTACTCACCATCATCATCACTACCTCACTACTCACCATCATCATCACTACCACACTACTCACCATCATCATCACTACCACACTTCACCATCATCATCACTACCTCACTACTCACTATCATCATCACTACCACACTATTCACTATCATCATCACTACCACACTACTCACCATCATCATCACTACCACACTACTCACCATCATCATCACTACCTCACTACTCACCATCATCACTACTCACTATCACTACCACACTACTCACCGAGAAGTGTGGTAGTGATGATAGTGAGTAGTGTGGTAGTGATGATGGTGAGTAGTGTGGTAGTGATGATGTTTATGAGTAGTGAGGTAGTGATGATGGTGGGTAGTGATAATGGTGAGTAGTGATGATGATGATGATGGTGAGTAGTGAGGAAGTGATGATGTTAGTGAGTAGTGAGGAAATGATGATGGTGGTGAGTAGAGAAGTAGTGATGATGATGGTGAGTAGTGAGGTAGTGATGATGGTGAGTAGTGTGGTAGTGATGGTGAGTAGTGAGGTAGTGATGATGATGGTGAGTAGTGTGGTAGTGATGGTGAGTAGTGAGGTAGTGATGATGATGGTGAGTAGTGAGGTAATGATGATGATGGCGAGTAGTGTGGTAGTGATGATGTTAGTGAGTAGAGAGGTAGTGATGATGATGGTGAGTAGAGAGGTAGTGATGATGATGGTGAGGTAGTGATGATGATGGTGAGTAGTGAGGTAATGATGATGGTGAGTAGAGAGGTAGTGATGATGATGGTGAGTAGAGAGGTAGTGATGATGATGGTGAGTAGTGAGGTAGTGATGATGTTAGTGAGTAGTGTGGTAGTGATGATGATAGTGAGTAGTGAAGTATATATATAGGTAAGGTTAGATTAGGTTAGGTTAGGTTTAATTAGGTTAGATTAGTTTAGGCTAAGAAATAGGCTATTTTTGTTGAAATAGAAATAGGGCAGTAATTGTTGGTAGCGTGTCTTCTCTGTTCACGTAGCAGTAAATAGGTATCCAGGAGTTAGTTAGATTACCTTAGGTTAGGTTAGTTTAGGCTAGGAAATAGGCTAGGTTTGTAGAAATAGAAAAAGAAGAAGGGCTGTAATTGTAGGTAGCGTTTCCTATCACCGAATACATCTATTCACCTAACAGTAAATAGGTATCCAGGAGTTAGTTACGTTAGGTTAGGTTAGGTTAGCTTAGATTAGGATATGTTTGTTTTGACTAGGAAATAGGCTAGGTTTGCAGGTTAAGTTTAGGCTAGGTTTGTAGAAATAGAAATAGAAAAAGGGCTGTAATTGTTGGTAGCCTATCTAACCTAACCAAGGAACCTAACCAACCAACCTAACCAAGCAACCTAACCAAGCAACCTAACCAACCAACCTAATCAACCAACGTAACCAACCAACCTAACCATCCAACCTAACCTGAGCAACCTAACCTGAGCAACCTAACCTGAGCAACCTAACCTGAGCAACCTAACCTAACCAACCAACCTAACCAACCAACCTAACCTAACCAACCAACCAACCTAACCAACCAACCTAACCAACCAACCTAACCTAACCAACCAACCTAACCAACCAACCTAACCTAACCAACCAACCTAACCTAACCAACCAACCTAACCTCAGCAACCTAACGTGAGCAACCTAACCATCCAACCTAACCAACAAACCTAACCTAACCAACCAACCTAACCTGAGCAACCTAACCTGAGCAACCTAACCTGAGCAACCTAACCTGAGCAACCTAACCTGAGCAACCTAACCTGAGCAACCTAACCTGAGCAACCTAACCTAACCAACCAACCTAACCAACCAACCTAACCTAACCAACCAACCAACCTAACCAACCAACCTAACCAACCAACCTAACCTAACCAACCAAACCAAGCAACCTAACCTGAGCAACCTAACCTGAGCAACCTAACCTGAGCAACCTAACCTAACCAACCTAACCTAACCAACCAACCTAACCTAACCAACCAACCAACCTAACCTAACCAACCAACCTAACCAACCAACCTAACCTAACCAACCAACCTAACCTGAGCAACCTAACCTGAGCAACCTAACCTGAGCAACCTAACCTGAGCAACCTAACCTAACCAACCTAACCTGAGCAACCTAACCTAACCAACCAACCTAACCTAACCAACCAACCTAACCTAACCAACCAACCTAACCAACAAACCTAACCTAACCAACCAACCAACCTAACCTAACCAACCAACCTAACCTGAGCAACCTAACCTGAGCAACCTAACCTGAGCAACCTAACCTGAGCAACCTAACCTGAGCAACCAACCAACCTAACCTAACCAACCAACCTAACCTGAGCAACCAACCTAACCAACCAACCAACCTAACCAACCGACCTAACCAACCAACCGACCTAACCAACCAACCAACCTAACCAACCAACCTAACCTAACCAACCAACCTAACCTAACCAACCAACCTAACCAACCGACCTAACCAACCAACCTAACCTAACCAACCTAACCTAACCAACCAACCGACCTAACCAACCAACCTAACCTAACCAACCGACCTAACCAACCAACCTAACCTAACCAACCAACCTAACCAACCAACCAACCAACCGACCTAACCAACCAAACCTAACCAACCAACCTAACCTAACCAACCAACCTAGCCAACCGACCTAACCAACCAACCAACCTAACCAACCGACCTAACCAACCAACCTAACCAACCAACCAACCAACCTAACTAACCAACCTAACCAACCAACCTAACCAACCTAACTAACCAACCTAACCAACCAACCTAACCAACCAACCAACCTAACCAACCAACCTAACCAACCAACCTAACCAACCTAATTATGTTATTATATTATTATTATTATTATATTATTATTATTATATTATTATTATTATTATATATTATATTATTATATTATTATTATTATATTATTATTATTATTATATATTATATTATTATATTATTATTATTATTATTATATATTATATTATATTATTATTATTATTATTATTATTATATATTATATTATTATTATACAACCTTATTATATTATCAACTCCCTTCTTATTATCTGACACCAACCTTCGGTTCGTGTCAGAGTCCATGAGTGTCCGTGTGCGTGTCCGTGCGAGTGTCCGTGTCCGTGTATCCAAGGGGTTTTGGGTCCAGGAAGCTATTTGTGTCGACCCAAATTGCCTCCCTTCTCCCCACCTGAAATCCAGGTGGATTGAAAGACCTGCCCGAGGTCAGTGGATCCAGGTATCCGTCCGTGGCCCCCCGGACTTCAACCCTTCCCCACATTCCAAGGAGTCGGTCAATCAATCTTCGGCTATCCAGAGAATCTATCGAAACTGATGCTCCTACAGGAGGGGACACACAGAGAAATCTGTGCCCTGTACTTGCAACCGTTCCGACAGGCTCGAACGCAGATCTATCCGGATTAGGAACTTGTTCTATCCGACTAGGCCACGCTGGAGTTGCCTTCTGAATCAAATTTGGCACTTGTATTTATATCTCATAGCAAGGTTAGTTAGTGTCTATTTATCAACAGTTGCAATGATTGATATGTTAAGTTGTTAATTTGTGTTGACAGTTAGAAATACCAGACAGCTTTGTTTGATAAGGTTGCAGTCCCGTGAGGCAGTGTTATGGATGAATATTGGAGAATTTAGGCTAACTGACATGTGTGTGTGTGTGTGTGTGTGTTTACTCACCTAGTTGTGTTTGCGGGGGTTGAGCTCTGGCTCTTTGGTCCCGCCTCTCAACCGTCAATCAACAGGTGTACAGATTCCTGAGCCTATTGGGCTCTATCATATCTACACTTGAAACTGTGTATGGAGTCAGCCTCCACCACATCACCTCCTAATGCATTCCATTTGTCAACCACTCTGACACTAAACAAGTTCTTTCAAATATCTCTGTGGCTCATTTGGGCACTCAGTTTCCACCTGTGTCCCCTGTGTCAACCGACTGTCTCACCACTCGGCTGTTAAAGGCTTTGTCTCAGGTTAGTGTGGGTCACCCAGGTGTGGGAGGAGACACAGGTGTGGGTGTTGGTGCAGGTGTGGGAGACCATGTAGGTGTGGAGGACCACAGATACTAGGGGGGGGGGGGAAATGACGATGATGTGTGAGATGACGGGTGTGGCATGTGATATTGGTACATATGAGACTGGGTGTTTAGAAATATGTGGTTTTGGGGGGTGAGTGAGAGTGAGTGAACTGTGAGGGTGAGAGTGAGTGAACTGTGAGGGTGAGAGTGAGTGACTGTGAGAGAGGGTGAGTGAGAGTGATTGGACTGTAAGAGAGGGTGAGTGAGAGTGAATGGACTGTGAGAAGGGTGAGTGAGTGGGTGGAGGTTGGTGTGAAATGTCAGCAGGTGAGAGGGTCCACAGTAGTTTCCCCTCACCCCCTCCCCTTCCCCCTCATCCACCTACACTTTCATCCTCATCCACCTGCCTCTTCACTCCAGGACCCCCCCCCCCCACACATCTGCCCTTTCCTCATAACTCCTCATCTGCCATCTGAGGCCAGTGGCACTCACCTCCCTCCCCTACATCTGAGTGCCTCACACACACTTGTATGCCGCTAGCAGGTGTGTGTGTGACGTGTGTATGAAGCCCTCATGTATGCTGCCCTCACGTCTATGCTTCCCATATGAGTATGCTGCACAGGCACATGTGCAGTCTGAGAGCCTGTCACCCACGCTCCTATGCCTCATGACACTCGTGAGGTACACATACACACACACTCATATTTGGCCAACAAACTCATGCCGCCCACATACTCATGCCGCCCACATACTCATGCCGCCCACATACTCATGCCGCCCATGGACTCATAGCACCGCCAAACCCATGAGTGTTCATCAATAAACACTCGGGCGTAATAAACGCATTCCAGCACATATGTACGCCCGCACATACGTACACCCGCACGTACGTACGTCCGCACATATGTACGCCCACACGTACACACTGGGAAGCATACACGAACCGCCCTCTCAGACCTCCTCGGTAGTTATATAAGTATTTGCGATGGTCCGAAAGCATATTACGGTTTCAGTGATAGCCTACTGACAAACAGGGAAATGAACCTTTGTCCTAAACAGAAATTATTCTCAAGTTATACATTTATTGTAATATAAATCCAGACGGGACACCACGAGCGAAGCTCTCGTCATGTAAGTACATTTAGGTAGTTACGCACACACACACATATATGTAAACAAAACACATAGCCTGTCATACAGGAATTGTAGGTTTATATCTACAGATGACTGGAAGGAAGAGAGACCACGTGGTTTAAGCTGTATATATGTTGTTGTTGTTGAGTTAGGGGCGACGACGATCGTGGGATCGGATGCGCCCCGGCGTACCCGTGAAGGGTGAATCGCAGAAAAGCCAGAAGAGGCGAAACGCCAAGCCAAAACGCGAAACGAGTGACGCCAAGCACTAGAAACTAATATGCCACACGGCAAAGCTACGCACAAAGGGAGAGGCAGAAGCACATAATAGAATAGGGCAAACAAACAGCCAGAAGGGCACACAGCACGTCATAGAGCAAACACACAAGAAATCAGAGCACAAACTTGCCCGGGAACTTGGCCCGCGGGAATCTTACATTGAACGCCTCCCAGAGCACCCATTGCCAAGGGTCTCGTCCATCCACCGGTGACGCCATAACATCTGGAACCGGGGCAACAAACACCTGCAAACTGGGGACCCAGATGGTAGTACTCATGAGGCGAGAAGTCGCCACTCGCCCCCACAGGAAGGGAACTTGCCCCCCACGAAAACACTCCGGTCCGTCAGACAGCAGTAACTCGGCAATCTTCGACCAGTGACCCGGTGGCATCACAGACGCCGGCAACACGTCCCCCAGGGCCCCAACGCGCACCCGCACCACAGGGGTACCCGTGGCCCCGGGCACACCGCCAGACGACAGCAGGGAACCCGGACGGCTCGCATCCTTCCGTAACGTCACCACCAGGCCACGCCCAGCACCAGAGTCCACACCATCCCTGGCAGCGGGAGCCACCACCCCCCACTGTGGAGAGTCCCCCGGCGGAGAAAGAACCGAAGGCACGTCCGAGACACAGGCACCAGCACCGGCAGGCACATGGACCTCCGCCACCACGAACCGCGGAGACATCGACGCATCCGTATCCACACTGTCAACATCTGAAGCCCCACAGTCACTGAAGTCACCAACGTCGGCCCAGGAAGAAGACGAACGCCGGGAACGTTTGGGCACCGGCCGGATATCGTCCGAGCCGGTAAGTGACCCAGAAACACGGGTACCACGAGCCGAAGGAACCGATGCCAGGACGGCAGCAGCCTCTACCACAGGGGGAACCGGACCACACACAGCAGGAGGCTCCGCAGTCACCCCAGCACCCAGCACATCCGGGACCCGAGTCACGGACACAGGGCCAGGCGCAGCATCAGAAGACGAGGGAGAAGACAATGACGTCACACAGGGAGCTCCAGGGAGGGCCACGGGAGCAGCTGGGACAGCGACAGGATCAGGCAGACCAACCGACGGTACCTCAAGAACCGGAGGAGGGACGGCAACAACCGGAGGAGGGACGGCAACAACCGGAGGAGGGACGGCAACAACCGGAGGAGGGACGGCAACAACCGGAGGAGGGACGGCAACAACCGGAGGAGGGACGGCAACAACCGGAGGAGGGACGGCAACAACCGGACGAACGGCAGGCGCAGCCGGGGAAGCTGCAGCAGCAGACGGGACGCGCACCACCTCATCAACATCACCGGGGATAGTGGGCTCCTGAGCTACCGTGCAGTGAGGACGTGTCGCCTGCTGCTCCGGTGGTTTGAGTCGGTTCTCACTACGTGTAGAGAGCCATGGGGAAGGCTCAGCGCAAGAGGGAATGGAAGCAGCTTTCGGACGAGGAAGGACGGGGAACCGATGTGCAGCAGGCCCCAAAGAAAACTGCTATCGAGGCTTTACCACTTGCTTCTACCAGCAAGTCAGCGGACGTAATGGACCTAGAGAGGACAGCGTCAGTCACACACCAGCCAGTGTCAGTCAATGCTTCTCTGTCCGCAACGCTGCCGCGGGACGGCAGTATGAGTCAGGAGAGGACACCACCGGTTTCACGCCAGCCAATGTCGGCCATTGTTCCTCTTTCCACAGCCCAGCTGCAGGACAGCAGTATGGGACAGGGGAGGACACCACCAGTCTCACACCAGACATCGCCAGCCTCTGCACTTCTTCCGAAATTCAAGATCATGCAGACCGACCACTTTCCTACAGCATATGGAGTAGTAACGGCGATGGAAAAAGAACAACCAGAGCTCAAACTTTCCATTACAGTCAACCTGAAGGGAGAAATAATACTGACACCTCAAGACCAACAGACTGCACATTACTTAGAGAAGGTAAGAGTCCTGCAGGGGAAACCTGTGTGCTTGGTAAAGCTGGACCCTTCAGAACGACGCACACGAGTCGTGCTTTTGGGATACCCAATCGACTTTCCCCTGGATCCAGTGCTAGAACACAAGCAAGTCCTGAGTGCGGAACGTTGCCACACAAAAGTAGACAAGGCAGCGACGCGTCAGGTTCTGGTGACCGTCATGGGACATGTGCCGGAAACTTTCGGTCTTGGAAATTGGGGGACATACCGACAGAGGCCATACGTCCCGGAACCCCTACGCTGCTTCAGGTGTCAGAAATACGGCCACCATCAGTCACGCTGCACAGGACAGGAGAGGTGCGGAGTGTGCAGCCTGAGACATCCCACCAAAGACTGTATTGCCAAGCACAAGGCAAACCAGACCACAACAGCCAAATGTCCAAATTGTGGAGGCAAACATCATGCCTGGAGCACAACCTGCTCTGCACGGAAACAAAAAGTGCAGACAGCTCAGGCCAGGGTCAACACACTGACCAGCGGTACGTCCACCAACACCACCGTCTGGAACACTCGTGCACAGCCACAACAGCCACCCGCTCTCACAGAGCAAAATTTCCCGAATCTGTCAATTCCGAATCAGACATTACACGAAAGTGTTGCAGAAGTCCAGCAAGTGCAAATGAGCAGAAAACACTTACTTTCGGAATCTACTCACCAGCTATACAGTTTTACCGAGGTCCAGCTGCAAACCATCGTGAAGATCATGGCAGAGACCATTATCAATTGCCTACAGATGACGCAGAACGCCTCACAACAACAGACTCAAGACATCACTTGTGTGATAATGGACAAGATCGTGCAGCAGACCACAGTTACACGAGAAATAGACAGTCTCCGACAGGATGGAGCACAAGAGGACAAACAACGCAACTTGGACGTACTGACTACCGACAACAGTCGGCTAGTCAAGACACCGGAACATCGACATTCACAAACGCAACTGCAAGACGCAGTGACCACCCACGATCAACAGAATCTTCAAACACAGGAGACAGACAACAACAGCCAATGCAGTCTGATCTGCAGCAACGCCAACAAAGACGTATTGAACAGCAGAGATGCGCAGGTTCCGCCAACACAAGAAACGGCCGCGAGCAATCAATGCAGTCCGACTTGCAGCAATCCCAACAACAAAGTGATGGACCACAGTTCTGCACAGATTCCAACAATGCCGGGGTTGACCACGGACAATCAATGCAGTCCGACCTGCAGCACTTCCAACAACATAGCGATGGACCACAGTTATGCACAGATTCCAACAACGTCGGGGATGACCACGAACTATCAATGCAGTCCGATTTGCAGCGACACGACTTGCGAGGCGGAGAATATAGATGTCGATTCCGAGGAGGAGTTCTAGTAGAACAAGCATCACCACCCGAACCCGTCGTCTGGCCATTACGAATTCTGCAGTGGAACATACAAGGTCTTGGAAATAAAAAACACACACTTCAGGAGGCTGCAATCAGCACGAAAGCAGATATAATCGTTTTGGAAGAAACTCTTTTCCCAGCCACGAAATCCTTCAGATTAGCTGGATATCAGCACTATGTTCTCCCGTATGAGCAGGGGAGACTAAGAGGATTAATGACCCTAGTCAGAAACACCATACCCAGCAAGAAAATAGACTCGGTTTCATGTGGGGATGGAGTAGAGGTATTAGCAGTAACAGTGAATATGGCTAATTTTGAGCTCCTCATATACAACGTCTACAAGCCCCCTAGACGTAAACTAGAAGCAGAGGCAGTGCTTGCCTTGGCCACGCAGGAAAATTTAATTCTTGCTGGAGATTTTAATGCTCATCATCCAGAGTTAGGTGCAACTGGGCCAGCCAATGCAGATGGGCGCCATTTAGCTGCAGCTCTGCGAGAAGTACCTGAAATTACACTTCTCAACACTGGGGAACCCACTCACATTCTAGGAGGTTCCCTTGATCTTACATTCATCTCCACAGCACTCCAGCAACAGGCGAAGTGGGAAGTAGACCCGGTGATCACTAGTGACCACTATGCTACTGTCACGACACTCAACCTGGCACGACCTCCTACACCACCTGCGCGGCCTCGGTGGAATTTAGGAAAGGCCAATTGGAATGTATACCAGGAAGAACTTGAAAAATGGTATGCAACGTACACGCCACCTGGGGATTTGAACATACACGAGACCAATCTGCAGGAAGCCGTTGCAGCTGCTGCGAACAAAGCTATTCCAATCATTATCACAGGTAACACGAAACGAAAGAACTATTGGTTCTATAGTAATGACGTTAAAGAACAGAACCACAGAGTCAACATCTTCAGAAAACATCTAAAGAGAAACCCCACACCAGAAGGAAGAACTCTGCTACGAGCGGTGATATCTGAAGCAAGGCGAGTTTCTCGAGAAGTAAAGGAGGCAAGATGGTTTGAGTGGTGTCAAACTCTAAATGAACATAGTAGTCTTGGCAAGATATGGGGTCAGATTAAAACTATATCAGGTCGACCAGCCCGGCCACAGGCATGTATTCAACCATTGCAGGAGGCTGAGAGACTTGCTCTCCAATTTGCAGAAAGAACAGCTTCATATCAGCTTCCTGCAATGGTCCGAAGGCAGCAAGACCACTTAAAACAAGAGAGGATGACAGTCATTCATGAGGGCTTAGCTATAAATGTCGAATGTGACTGTCCCTTCACCGAACAGGAACTAAGCAGAGCCAAAAAGGGTGGTAAGGACACTGCACCAGGTGCTGATAACATTACATACTCAATGATCGCACATGCAGGTCCTGCTGGAGACCGAGGGATGTTGGACGTCATCAATGCGTCTTGGCAGCAAGGCAAACTACCGCCCTCTTGGAAGAAAGCAGACATCATACCGATTCCTAAGCCGAATGAACCTGGCAATTACAGACCCATTTCCTTAACATCATGCGTTAGTAAAACTGCAGAACGGATGGTCTTAAATAGGCTACTGTGGAAGACTGGAGACCTTCATAAACACATATTTGGCTTCACTAGAGGTGTAGGTACTGCCAACTGCATAGCAACATTACTAGGAACAGTTAACTCGGGTCCAGCTATAGTGGTCTTCCTTGATCTGGAAAAAGCATTTGAACTTGCAAGCCCGCCAGCAATACTACACACCTTAGTTAAAAAAGGTGTGAGGGGGAAAATGCTAGCATGGATTCAAGAGTACCTAAGTCACAGGTATGCCAGAGTAAAGTTGCAAGGACAAGTGTCGGACTACCACTTGCACGAGAATGGGACTCCAAAGGAGGAGTCCTCAGTCCTAGTCTTTTTAACATCCTTATGGAAAACCTTGTTACCATGTCCTTTACAGAAGGGGTTACATTGCTAAGCTATGCTGATGATCTAGCATTAGTCGTTACGGGTCCTTCACTTCTAAATAAAGCTCAAGGTGCTTTAGATCAAGTGACATCTGAATGCAGTGTTTTAGGGCTAAAAATATCTGCACAGAAGTCTAAGGCGATGAGACTAGGTGGCAAGGCTCCAGACAGGCACCTACGCATTCAGGACATTAACCTTCAGTGGGTTCCACAATATCGATATCTCGGAGTGTGGATTGATTTTAAGATGACATTCAATAAGCAAATTCAATATCTAAAGGAGAAAGCAAAGTCACGAATAAATATAATGAGAGCAATCACAGGGCCCCGTCTAGGAGCGGGACACAGAGTGTTGAGAATGTTTTACATACACGCCGTTCGTTCCCTGGTTGATTATGCAGCACCTGCCTTACTCACTCTTTCTCCTGGTCAGTGGGCAAACGTTGAGGTTCTTCAAAATGATGCATTGCGAGTCATAACAGGTGCTCCCAGATGGACTAAAATCCTGAACCTAAGACTAGAGACAAAGCAAACGTCGAATGAAATAAGGGTAAAGGGTATTGCTGCGTGCATGCTGACCAAGATATTGACTAGACCTAGAATCAGTTCACTTAAAGATTTGATCACTGGAGCACTAACTCTGGACAGAAGAGCCTCCAATAGCAACAGGTGGACCCATTGTGCGTTAAACGCCATCGATACGTTTGATATGGCAAACACAGTCACTGAGAGGGGTGTCGACGACATACATGCAGACTTTGTTATACAAGCCCCTTGGGAATCTCTGCCAGCAGACTTTCAGATTATGGCTCTTGACGGAAAGAAGAACCAGACACATCCTCATCTGCTACGTCACATTGCACAGATGCATATAGAAGCAAACATGGCATCCGACAGCTTCACTTACTTCACGGATGGGTCAGTAGACCAGCAGGGACAAGAAACCGGAGCTGCAGTTAAAGCAGGAAACTCTGTATATAGTTGGAGGCTCTCAAATGGGTGTTCGACTTTACAGACTGAGATGCTAGCCATTCAAAAGGCTTTGGAACATGCTCTTGCTGAACACCGCCAACATGTTATCGTCCATACAGATTCGAGAACCGCCATTGAAACCTTGCAACAGGAACACATATGTGATAACATCCATCTGATCACCAATGTCTTATCATTCATGCACACACTCCACCGACAAGGCCGACGGGTGCTTATCAACTGGGTGCCAAGTCATGTGGGACTATTAGGTAATGACATTGCAGACGAAGCTGCGAAACTTGCTACTAAAAGGAGGAATGTAGACATTTACATACCACCGAGTCTCTCCCAGATGAAGAAAGTGATTCGAAACAGAGCAATGCGAAGGCTGTACAGTGACCACAACACAGCAGTTGCAACATCAGGATCTGCGGGTTGGTACAAGAATTCCACCAACTACGAACCACTTAGTTTGATGAAAGGGGGAAGTAGAACAACAGAAGTGCACTTACATCGCATCAGGCTTGGATACCCATGTGCATGGGAAATAGGCTTACGGGTTCCGGAAGGTGAGAGGAAATGTCAACACTGTGGAGAAATGCCCGACAGACCACTGGAACATTATCTAACACAGTGCACAGTTACAAACCCGTTAAGATTTCACCTTCGATTCGACAGAGCAGAGGAAGTTGTTAAACACATATGGCAAAATCTTACTGAAGCGACCATACGGGTCATACATACTCATCCTCCGCCCAGGTAAACCAGAAACGGGCATCACTTAGTGGGCCAGCCAGAGGCTTAGGGCCAGCGCAGGATTATCCCTGCTAAAAAGAAACAAAAAAAAAAAAAAAAAAAAAACATCACCGGAGACTGCCGCCAGAGGGAGCGGCGGGAAATCCTCGTCGCGGAACAAGTTGACAGGAGCAGCAGGGGCCTCAGAGCACCCGGCAGCCTGATGCCCCAACAGGCCACACCGGAAACAGGTACGAGGCTGCCGGCCATAATACACCCGGACGTAGTACCCCATAAGCCGGACAGAAGAAGGTATATCCGACCGCAGGCGCATCCCCAACGTGCGAATGTTTGTACGCCTCCCAGCATACCGCCCCGAGGAGAGCGTGTTCACCCGCACGCTGACAACAGTACCAAAACCCCCGAAGTAACGCCGGAGGAGGTCATCAGGGAACTCCAGGGGCGCACCATGGACACTGACATAAGTCAGGGCACCACTGCGGTCCGAAATCGCCACAGAGCCGGCATCGTCTGGCAACGGCAACGTACGCCCCCCGTACCGACGGAGGAAGTCCCGGTACTCGTCCTCCCCCACGCCCGTAACTAGCTCCACACCGTAAACAGCTTCCACCGGGACACGAAGCATGTCACACATCACCATCTCGATGGTCGGATAACCAGCCTTACAAGTGAACTCCAGGCCCACGGAGTTCACACGCTGAACAGGAGGAAGATGGCCCCCATGTCAGTACTGCCACGTCAACGCAGCCAGGCAGGCAACAAAACTGGTAGGGCAGTGACGCCCACAACACCTGGCGACCAAAACAGTAAACAACTCCAACAGCCACGGAGGGTCGGTAAACGTCCTCACTCCACGGCTGCTAGCAGTCGACCTAAGCTGTATATATAGAACAGATCCACGAGGCTTCCTCCTCTAACAACAACAACAACAACTGCAATCCGAGCCGTTTTCGACACTATAGGCGTCTGAATCCAAACATGAGAAAATCCACATTCTCATAAGAACACTAAGATATATATCCACTATTCAAGAAAGACAACATGATCCTAAAGAAAGGAATAATAACTGCATACCGCTAAATATTATCTATAAAAATTAAGAATAGCGTGTCGAAAATATAAATATTTCGTGAATCCGGTGTAGACGGCTACTTGTCTCACGAACACCGGGGAAGACGACGCTAGCCAGAGGTGTAGACGGCTACTTGTCTCACGAACATCGGGGGAGACGACGCTAGCCAGAGGTGTAGACGGCTACTTGTCTCACGAACACCGGGGTAGACGACGCTAGCCAGAGGTGTAGACGGCTACTTGTCTCACGAACACCGGGGGAGACGACGCTAGCCAGAGGTGTAGACGGCTACTTGTCTCACGAACATCGGGGGAGACGACGCTAGCCAGAGGTGTAGACGGCTACTTGTCTCACGAACACCGGGGGAGACGACGCTAGCCAGAGGTGTAGACGGCTACATGTCTCACGAACACCGGGGAAGACGACGCTAGCCAGAGGTGTAGACGGCTACTTGTCTCACGAACACCGGGGGAGACGACGCTAGCCAGAGAGATTGTAAACATTGCCAAGCGAAGACGTCCCTTGTGCTTAAACGGAAGTTTATAAGCCAGAAACTATTAATATTAATTTTGTAACAACTGCTTGTACCTCGTTATTGTTATTAAGGTGGAGGATTGTTTATAATAATAGAGAAGAGGAGAAGCAGTGACAACAAAAAGCATAAACGCAATGCATCAAGCCTATACTGACGCCTTCACTGTCGCCACCAGTTCCGTCTCTGTTTACACCACATAAATCCTAATGTTTACACCACATAAATCCTAATGTTTACACCACATAAATAATAATGTTTACACCACATAAATCCTAATGTTTACACCACATAAATCCTAATGTTTACACCACATAAGTCCTAATGTTTACACCACATAAATGCTAATGTTTACACCACATAAATCCTAATGTTTACACCACATAAATCCTAATGTTTACACCACATAAATGCTAATGTTTACACCACATAAATCCTAATGTTTACACCACATAAATGCTAATGTTTACACCACATAAATCGTAATGTTTACACCACATAAATCCTAATGTTTACACCACATAAATCCTAATGTTTACACCACATAAATCCTAATGTTTACACCACATAAATCCTAATGTTTACACCACATAAATCCTAATGTTTATACTACATAAATCCTAATGTTTACACCACATAAATCCTAATGTTTACACCACATAAATCCTAATGTTTACACCACATAAATCCTAATGTGTACACCACATAAATCCTAATGTGTACACCACATAAATCCTAATGTGTACACCACATAAATCCTAATGTTTACACCACATAAATCCTAATGTTTACTCCACATAAATCCTAATGTGTACACCACATAAATCATAATGTTTACACCACATAAATCTTAAATAGTCACAGTTTAGCTTTTTGGAATCCTATTTAATTCTTACCAAAAACACTAACCCCCTAAAAAACAATGAAAGTAGTTAAGACGAGGGCTGTCGAGCCCAAAGTAATCAAAATATAAAATTTAAGCTATTTAAATTTGTGTATATATCTATATATATATATATATATATATATATATATATATATATATATATATATATATATATATATATATATATATATATATATATATATATATATATATATATATATATATATACTTAGTGATAAATAAGCTAGGCCGAAGCTTATAATAAAAGTGGCAGTACCTAATTACGGCACACATTTGTATTATTATCAAAGAGTGCTAATGCGAGGTTACATTCCAGGCTGGTGAATGGTGTGCACATCAGCCGCTGCAAGTAACCCATTATAACTCCTCTAGAAAGAAGCCTGGTACTCGACACGCCGGTCCTGGCTTCATCAACTACAACAGTTAAGACTCGACCAATTATTGTAATGTTATTTTGTAATTTTTGTATTTTTTTAATTTTTTTATATCGAGGGTAAATACCACATTAATTTTGGTCGTTTGGGTTGACAACCAAAACTCCAGGATAATATATATATATATATATATATATATATATATATATATATATATATATATATATATATATATATATATATATATATATATATATATATATATATATATATATATATTTATATTTATATATCAACAGCCAATTATTGCACAACTATAGTCTACCCACCTCAAGACTCCGCTCCAATATAGAAGCATCAAGAAATATGGACCAATAGGCTTTCTACAAACACTTCTATTCAATACCCATTGTTTCGTGTTCTGTCTTGTGTTGATGAAATTAATACCCTATTAATGCCACCTCTTGTTCTGTCTTGTGTTGATGAAATTAATACCCTATTAATGCCACCTCTTGTTCTGTCTTGTGTTAATGCCACATCACCCCTTCCACCTCACTCAAATGTAGATATAAAATCGGAGATGCGTAAGTTCTATTCAGTTGTGTATTTGTGAACTAAAGTCTTTGAAAATGTAATAAGTTTTGCGAAACGCGCTCGTGTCGCGTCAGACTAGAAATAAAAATAAATTTTGGAG